>NC_040041.1:12007420-12129164 GCF_003713205.1 Coffea eugenioides
TTGAGATATAATTTAGAGACTAAAGTGTTCCAATTTAATATTTAGCAACCAAAGTGGGAACTACGATATAACTTAGGGATTAAAGTGTTCCAGTTTAGAGTTCGGACACCAAAGTAGAAATCTATTTATAGTTGAAGGGTGCAAAGTGAAATTAACCTTCTATCTTGTGTCCAGCACTATCTCCTTCAGCAATCTATACATTTATGTTAAAAGTTTTAGCTATGCTACGGGATTTCTTATTTAAAAAAAAAAAAAAACTTAGTTAAGTATATTAATAGCATTTATTTTTCTTTCTGAAGTGATTACTTGTCAAATTTCATCAAGAGCTCCTTTTCTCCCAGGTTGAATCAGGGATGGGCTTATTGGTCATTAAGAGACATACATAAGATAGAAATGATTTTTTACAATTATTAACTTTAACAGTCAAGTAATGATCTAATACTAAAAGGCAATTAAGTGAGTGAGAATGTCCTAAGGCCTTACCGACATTCCACCTCATGATGCTTAATTTGTTAAACCACATTATCTATAATTTGTTATTCCAATGTGGCCCTCTTTTATAAGACCTAAGTAAAACGAAAAGCCCTTTTCTATTCATGATGCTTTGAATATTCGATCATTTGCAAAAATCAAGAAAGAGACAAAAATAATCCAGCTTTTAACACTAAACATCTGTTAGTGGTAGAAGTCAATTATTACTATTTTTTCGAGAAAATTCAAAAAGAAAAATTATTAGAATAATGAATAGAATGATCTAGCCACCAAAAAGAATGATTTCATTGGCTAACAGCAAGTTTTGGAGCCCACCCTTGTAATGATGCCACTATTAAGTTGTTTATGCTACTTTGAGCCTTGGATTAGGGAACCGATTGAGCAAATAAATGTATTAAAATCGTCTAAAACGAAAAAATAAAGGTATCTTACTTAAGGAGGCTGTTAGGGAGAAACATCTCAAGAGAGTCCATTAAAGAGTCCAATATGTAAGTCAGGAACCCAATTATGACCCAAAAACTTAAGCTATTAGATTTTGGATCCTTATTTACATATTAATCGCTCTTTCTCCATCTCTCGGACCAATGTGGGACATAACTCTTTATTCATGAATCTAACAAATCTCTCATTCCATGAGTAGTTCCCATATTAAATCCAAATTTACAAGTCCTTTTTCGAACCCACTTTAATACTCAACGCAAGTCCACTTTACCACTTAAGGTCACATCTTTTCCCAATCATGGACCCACTATTCTTTAAGATCCAAACTGTATTCTGGACTCCTGTCAACCTTTGGCTCTTTGGTCTAACACCAACCGGACCCTTGCCAAACCCATGGCGCATTTAGTCCAACACCAACCAAACTCCTTAGCACTTTGGTCCACTATCAATAAGAGAATTTTCACCGGTTCAACTCTGAGAAAGATTCACTTGCCCATGAGTAGTCTAATCTTGCAACCTGAATCTCTGATACCAATTTATTAGGAAGAAACATCTCAACAGAGTCCACTAAAGAGTCCAATATATAAGTCAGGAACCCAACTCTGATCCAAAAACTTAAGTTATTAGGTCTTGAACCCTTACTTACATATTAATCGCTCTTTCGACATCTCTCGAACTAATGCGGGACATAATCCTTTACTCATGAACTTAACAGAAGCATTAGTCAATGACAATTGGTTTTGAATACAATTAGTAATATCTCAAATAGGAGCCCTTTCAAATTCCAAAATGAATTCAAATAAAAGAAACATGCAAAGGTAACATTAAACACACTTAGACTTTTCTCTAGATGGGGAGTACAAAGTTGTTTTCATTGAATCGACCATTTAACTCTGCAAATCCATTGAAGTTCAACGTAGAGAGTCCAAAATAATTAAAGGGAGACTCCACTCAGTTACCTACAAAAAGATTTGGTTCACAATTTCACATCATTTTTTTCTTCTTTGGTTTATGTATTTTTTACAATACCTCTATTACTCATTTAAAATTGGTTTTATTGAAGAAACATTATTTTATTCCCCATTCATTTTTATTGAAATATCATAATAGTGTGAAACATTATAAGATTGGCTAGCAGGTGAATTCGAGAAATTTAGTCTGCCAAATTCAAATTAACGAAAATGAAACATGTTGCAGTGGAATGCAAATATATTGTAATAATATTAAAAGATGTTTGAATTAATAGAGTATTTTCTTAATAAAAGTTATTTTTGTTTATAAACTAACTTAATTACATCAAACACTATGAGACAATGCAATGAGGTAAAGCTCAAATAGGAAAAGAAGCCGAGCAACATAAAATTGCATCAATACATATAACTATTCAAAGTATATTTTTTTTACTTTTTCCTAAAAGTAAGTGTATAAATTCTTCAAGTACTTAGGGCCCTAAAATTTTATATTTGATAATTCTATACTTAATTAACTCTTAAGATGTGGTTGGTAGTGTATTGTTGAACACTAGTGCAACCATAATGTAACCTTGTCCTAAAAATATGCATTAATGTTATTCAAGGATGGACGTTCGTCATTCAACAGCGTTAAATTAAGTAGACAAAGTTTATGTTTATGCTTAAGAAGTAAAAAGTAGAGGTTAAAAGTTTAGGATTACAATCCTGTCATCCCTAATATTTTGAGGGTATATATATAGAGATAATGAAATCATTTCATTACCTTTAACACAAATAGGTGAGCCAAATTAAAATTGTTTTGGATTCAAATCTCCATTTTCCTCCCCAGTTCTTAAATCTCATCCTTCACTGACTAAAGAAATAATAAAAAAAAAAGCCAAATACCCAACATAGATTAATAGCATGGTATGCTTTTCAAAGAGTTTATATTACTCTACCATATTTGAATAGATCCAAAAACACAAACCAAAAAAAGAAAAAGAAATTTCATAGTACCTTTTTAATTTTCAATTTGCAACCCCTATTAAATTTGTTTGGTACTACAATGTATTTATGATGTTCAACAAATTAGTTTTGGATAGTGCAACTTTATGCTTGCTTTGCTGGCCACCATAGCCGAATTCTTTAAAAAGATGAAAGCGAAAAGCCTTCGTGAAAAAGTTACAAAAACTCGGAAGTTTGCTCCATAAATCCCATGCAGGCTGTCTTATATTCCCAAATTTTTAATTCCATGTATTTCAAGCTCGTCTCCTCTTTTTAGGCTTCAAGTTACACGAATGGATATTGATGAGCTGGTATGTTTTGTTTTATTTTCGCAAGATTTGGTGCAGTATCTCTTGATTTTATTTTTCAGTGAAGACTAAAGTGATGCTGAGAGGAGCATATACAGCACATCAATTGGAGGTTTATATTGTAATTATTTAATTTATAATTACTTTATTCTAGAAGTATTTCATCGAATTGTTAGAATAAATTATCTCAAACTACAAAAAACTCTCAGCCTGGTACAATTCTTAAATGTGATCTTGAAAATAGAAATTTGAAGAAGGGAAATGTTATTTGTATTCCCATTTTTGGTAATTGCTCCCCCATTATCGTATAGTTTTCATTTATAAAACTATATGATAAAACAAATGGTGGAAGTGCAAACAACAAAAAATAGAGTGCAAATAACATTTTTCTTGAAGAATTGGGATAGTAAAATTTTACTAATAAATGTGAATGTAAACATAGAGTATAGAGTTAATTCTACTTTGCACCCTTCAACTATTCCCCTATTCCACTTGGTCATCAAACATCAAAATAGGACATTTTAATCCTGAAAATGTAAAATTTGACCCGCTTCTATCAATGATTTGATAGAAGTGGGACAAATTTTAGACTTGAATGCGATAAAATTTTATACTTGATAGATTAAAGTAGGAATATTTTTATTTTGTAGATTAAAGTAGGATAAATTTTATACTTTAAGAACTAAAGTGAAACAGATTTTATACTTAAGGAACTAAAGTATTCCACTTTAAAGTTTAGAAATCAAAGTGAGAATTCGGAGGTAATTGAAGGGTGCAACGTGCAATTAGCCCTAGAAATAATTAAATCACATTATATCGTTTTTGTTTTAATGGAGAGCACCAATTTCATATAACTTTTTCAAAACTTTGATCTCTATTTGCTAAACATTGGATGCCAGCAAAAGTACTTTTTCCGCACGTAATAGGTGGCAGCGAATTATAATTGCTCCTAGCAGTTTTTTTTACCTCATCATGATATTCTTGGTGTAGGAAAAATCATGAAGTATAATTACGGTACCCAATTTCTCTGATATCATTACACAAGATATACAGTAGAAATTCATTGATGTGCTTTTCTTGGGCTTTGTTAGCGAATAGGGCTTTAGACTTTTAGTAAAAGATAAATGTGACTTTTTTTAATTTTCTTTTGAATGGATGTGAATTAAGAAGAGATGATTTTTCTTACTAAAGAAATCACTGATAAACATCATCTTTTTTCTGGATAATAGGCTGGTTTAAGTGCTTTGAAAACTTTATGGTTGCTATGAAAGTGACAGTTAATTATGGGTAGCTAAGAGTCAATTTGTTGTTGCAATAGAACAAATATATTAAAATAAAAAAGATCCAAAATCATTTTGTAATTTGAAAAGCACAAAATACAACTAAGTTTGACCAAAAATAAAAATTGGTTCCATCATTAACAAAAAAAAAAATTGTGAAAAATATGATATAGGTATTTTATTTTTGTTTGGTTGATTCATTTCAAAAAGAACTATGACATCTCCAGAAACAAAAAGAATGAGTGTCTAGTCAACTTAAACATGTTTCATCAACAGTTTTGGTTTTTTTTTTTAAAGATAATTAATAGCACAAAAGAAAGTAAATTTGTACATCAGAAAACATCACCACAAGTTTGTTAGTTATTCCACCAAATGGACAAATTTTACCACAAAACTAAGCAAGCATCTTGTGACTAACAACTGTTATGACTTGGTCGATGCCATGATATGATCATATAACAACTTTTTCTTCTTCTTCTTCATTTGTGTGTATTACTGTATTGCATTTCAAATACTGGAAAACTTATGAAGACAATTGCGAAAAAAAATAATAATAATAATAAATAAATAAAAACTTAAAAAAAAACACTGTAGGAAAGTACATATCTTCATCCCTATGAAATGAACAGTTGTGTACGTCAATTTCTACCTTACAATGAGTACAAAATTAGGACTTTACGTGCACAACTGCATCACATCATATACGATATATGTTCATATCAACCCCAATAAATGGCGAGGTACAGACCATTGATTGATATACTATGCAATACTAAAACACCATAATTCACCATATCTATAACGAAATCATTGGATATATATGTTCATCATTTCATCCAAAATTAATAGCAAGGGAAATTTGAGCTATCATCTAATCTATTTGATCAAGCATAATATGACATTCATTGCTTAATAAGAAAAGAATTGCAAAATAGAACCAAATAAACTCGTAAAAATAAAAGATTTTTGGAACTAAGGTGAGTTTTTGGATATATCATATCAACTATGGAGTGTATATAGTTTTATTTACATCATGAAGTTCTCCAAAACCATATGAAGAACAAAGGGATCCAAAAGGAAAAAAGAGAAAAGGATAAACATCAAGAAAGATAAATAGTTAAGTTCCTAGATTTGATGCAAACCAAAAGTCTAGGAAGTAAGCCAAATTAATGGCCTTGAATATTTTTTTCCTCCATGATTATGGAGGAGAATCTGGCAAAATAAAATCAACCCCGTTCACAAAACCTAAGACAAACCTTGAAGTTGTCAAAGCTAATAATATCCCATGATTTGTGCATTACCCACCAGCTGACCATCATCTTCTTTGTTCTAAAATAAAAGGAGATCAAATAAACAAAAATATACTATAATTTCTTCTCTTCTTCCTCTTCTTCTTGATTCTCAGGGATATCTCCAACTTTGTAAGCCAATCTCGTTGTGTTTTCTTGAAGGACCTGAGGCTGGAATAGGGAACCTTTTGGGCAAGGAGTTGAAAAAGTGGCCTGAATTCTGAGATTTTGGGTTTAATTTGAAGGCATTAGTGCTTCTGGAGCCCTGACTATGTCCAATAATGGAGAAGAAAATCAGCACTACCAGCCAAAGCAGTTGAATTAAAGGTCTTCTACAGTGGCTCATTTTGCGGGACTGTTTGCAGAAAATTATGCAAACGCAGACAGAAGGACAGTATTCAGAGAAAGGGAAGAAGAAATACAGTGCAACTTAGTCAGCTCTGGTGAGTTATATTGAAGGGTTTTGACGAGAAAAAAGGAGGATGATCAGCAAGAAAGCAGAAAACAAGGACAAATTAATTGAAGCCTGAATATTGAATATGCTGTGTAGTAATAGAATAAAATTAAGCAGTTTCTGGGGTCTGTGTTTCTTTGTACTGTGTTGTGGAGAGAGATGAATGTGATGAGTATGACTAGATAGCTTTGAGGAAATCAGGAGGATGGATACTTCTAATTCAACTGGTCTCGTGGCTAGTGGTAATATCAGAAGCAGAAAGTTGATGAATTTGAAAAGGTAGTAAAGAAAAGCTTTTTTGAATGGGTCTCAAGGGGGAGTTGGGAAGTAGAGGCTGTAGGGAATTAGAAAACAAAAGAAAAGGTGACAGGAAAATAAAGTAGAGTAGGTACTATTTGTAGTTCTCTTTCTTCTCTTGAAATCTCTTTGTCAAATGCCAAGAAAAGAAAGAAAAGGAAAGGATTGAAAGATAAGAAAGAAAGCAGGAGAGGTAGGGTTATGTCATCTTAAGGTTAGGTGAGTGCTTGGTCCCAGTCCATATTAATGGCCAACTAAGGTTTTGGCACTGTTGTTTTAGACCCCCATAACAGGAAATCTTGTCTCCTTTGCATAGTTCTCTTTTCTAGTCTCTGTCATGATCTCTCTTTCCCTCTCCCTCTCTTTTATTTATCTTCACAATTTGCATTTCATGTCTAATTAGTAATATTTACTATTTAAATTTATATCCTCGCAAAGCCACAAATAGTTGTCACAACTTGTGGAAGGAATTTGAAGTTTTGGTCACAAGACAAGTGCATAAAAAAATCTCCAAAAACAGAGAATTATTTAATTTGCATAACGTAAGTTAGTGTCACAAAGTCTCCTAACTTTATAGTAGTTACATCCCCTCTCCCCCTAGTGAGATTTTAATGTTTTAAAATATAATACCACAAAGGGATTTGTTTTTACGAACATTGCTTTGACTTGAAAAAAGTTTTTCACCCTAGGGTGAAAAACTTTTGCACAGCTTATAAATTCTTAGAGTGTTGCTAATTTGCAATTTAATTTTTTTCATTTTTGACAATTTAGAACCTAAAGTTCTATTTTCTGCCACTTTAATCCAATTAAATCCCAATCATGAAACAAAACTTGGGTCATTAATATCATCTATTGACTAATAATTAGACTAACTACGCATATCAAGATCGCTGTCTATCTTTAATTATTTAGGCCTAACGTTCTACCCAAGTGCTCAATTCACACAAGTAAAATTTATATATCATTTCAAAGGATGAAGAAAGAAAAGCTTAACGGTAAAATCAAGGGTAAACTGCACAAATAGTCCCTCACATATTGCAAATGTGAAAATTTCGTCCCTCAGATCGAAAATGATCAATTTTAGTCCTTATCAAATAAAAAAGGATCAATTTGAGTTCCTTTTCACTTTTCCGACTGATTTTTGCCCGGAATATCTCACGTGCACACCACGTGGCCAACTTTTCAAGGGTAAAAATGCCAAACCACTTATCTGTTGACCAAAACCAAAATGTAAAGGACGAATACTGCCCAAAAAAAATCTCCATTTTGGTACTAACTCACCGTTCCATCTCCGATTCCTCTCAACCCAAACAAAAAAACTTAATTATCACTACCCACTACCCAGCAGTGGACTGATGTTGATGGAAAGGAGCGTTAGTGACTAAAGCGAAGAAGAAACAGGCATACCAGAGTGATGGACGAAGAAGACATTCAATGGATCCCAAATTACGGTATGTTTTTCTAAACCCTAAACTGTAAAATTTATGGAATAATGTCAGATACTATGTGAATAGTTTAAATACAGTTGAAATAAGCATGATTTGTGCAGTTAAGAAGCATTATTATATTGATTAGGGTTGCTGGTGGTCAATTTTATGTATTAAATTGTTGTAAGTACATGTGGTCCCTTGTATTGTGCTGTGTTGTCGCTTTACATAGATGGGCTGTCGGTCCCAAAACAATTTTTTTGTTGTTAACTGTCTCCTAAATGGTTGGCAGATTGTATGAATCGATTTTCCATTAGGGTCCACTATGGAGGTGAATTCACTGAGTTTCCGAACAAAGAATACCGCGGGGGTAGTGTACAAATTGTTGATTGTTGCAATCCTGACAGATGGTCTATATGTACACTTGATAGGGTTGCAGAAAAACTGGGTTATCCTGAGTTTACTGTAATATACTATTACTTAATACCCGGGAAGAACATGGAGGATGGGTTAGTGTATGTGTTATGTGAAGATGTTGCTCAGGATTTGGCTAGAGACGGAGTGAAATATGGTTTGGTTGATGTATACTTTGTGCACTTAAAAACCTACTCCATAAGTGAATGTGAAGCTGGACCATGTAAACCAAAAGAGGGGACTGATCCTAAGGAAAATCAACAGGGTAGTAAGGTGCATGAAGAACCTTCTGATGTAGAAGAAATAATGTTGACTAATATTCCTGTAACTCAATCAGAAAATGAGGGTGAAAAGGATAGCATAGGTGCTGGTGAGTCAGGAGTTAATAAACACATAGAGGAAGCAGCCATAGGAGAGAACTTAGGTGAAATGCTTTCAGAAGTTGACATTAGAGTTGCTGATAAAGGGGATAGTGCAGCAAATATAGGAGGGCCTGATCAGAATTTTAGAAAAGAACAAGATTGGACAAACTCAGAAGTACAGAATACTGGAAAAAATGCACCTTCTACTAACAAATCACCAAAAGAGAAATCATTAAAGAAAAAATCCTCAACAAATAAAGAGCAGGCTGAAAAAGTTGAGAAAAAGAAGAAGAGTAAGAAGGAGACACATGCTGAGGAAGATGAGGAATGTGCTGATGGTGACAAGTTCATTGATAGTGACTATGAGTTCAGTGATGAAGAAGACATAGTAAAATCTGTTAAAGACAGAAAAGCTGAATGGGAGAAAATTGCCAAAAATTGCAAATCAAATAAGAGTACAAAGGAAAGAACATGTCAAATGGAGAATGCTGAGATGGAAGAAGATGCTACTGACTCAGATGAATTTGATAGTTGGTGTGACTCAGAAGTAGAAGAAGATCAGCCAAGAAAAAGAGCTAAGTTTCCAAAATTTAACCCTGAAGCTGATATGATTGATCCCAAATTTGAGGTTGGACAGATTTTTACTTGTAAGCAGTTGTTCATGAAGGCATGCAAGAGCCATGGAGTGGTTCACGGAAGGAAGATAAAATTCAGTAAAAATGATGGCAGAAGAGCTACGGCTTATTGCAAGGACTGTAGCTGGAAAGTTTCTACAGCTGTTATGCTAGACAAAAAGACTTTTCAAATCAAGAGCATGCAAGGTAAACACAGTTGTGGGAGGACATTTGACCACGGACTAGCAAATTCAACTTTTTTGGTTGATAGATACAAAAAGGAGCTGGCTGCCATGGCCGACATGAAGGTGAGTACGCTCACAGATAAAGTGAAGACTGATGTTAATGTCAACATCTCTAGGTGGCAAGCTTATAGAACTAAGAAAAAGGCAGAGAGTTTAGTTAATGGTGAACATGAAGCCCAATACAACAAACTACGAAACTATTGTAGGGAAGTAAAGAGGGCTAATCCTGGCTCAAATGTTTTCATGACCACTGTTGAAGATGATGAGGGAGAAGATAGGTTTGAGAGGTTGTATATTTGTCTCAATGCATGCAAGACAGGCTTTTTAAGTGGTTGTAGGCCTGTTGTCGGGTTAGATGGCTGCCATCTTAGAGGGCCCCACAAGGGTGTGTTGCTTACAGCTGTAGGAATTGACCCCAATGATCAGTTGTACCCCATTGCCTATGCTGTGGTGGAAATAGAAAACAAGCTGACTTGGAAATGGTTCGTAGGTGAATTGCTGAATGACCTCCAAATCAGAGATGAAAATCATTGGACAATTATTACTGATAAACAAAAGGTATGTTAGTGTATTTTTCTGGGATTTTTTTAAACTGAGTTTGCTAGTTTTAATTTGATGATCTGGTTTCACCTTTTTATTTGTTGAAGGGACTGATTCAAGCTATTCAAGAGTTGCTTCCAGATGTGGAGCATAGGATGTGTGTGAGACACATGTACAATAACTTTAAAAAGCTGCATGGTGGTTTGGCGTTAAAGGAGAGAATTTGGGCACTTGCAAGAGCTCCTTACAAAAATCTGTTCAAGGCTTTGATGGAAGCTTTGAAAGCAGTTGATGAGGGTGCATTTCAATGGTTGGTTGACAACACAACACCACAGCAATGGTCCAGAGCTTACTTCAGAACCTCCCCTAAATGTGACATTTTATTGAACAATCTTTGTGAGAGTTTCAACTCCAGCATTTTAGAAGCAAGGGAGAGGCCTATACTAGGTATGTTGGAAACAATACGACTTTATTTAATGGTTAGAATGGAGAATAAGAGGGAGTGGATGCAGAAGTATACAGGAAAGGTATGTCCCAAAATTTTAAAAAAGTTGGAAAAGGTAAAAACTGCTTCTAGTGCATGTATAGCTACACCTTCAGGGGACTGGAATTATGAGGTGAGATGTATGTATGGGGATAGGTACACTGTGAATTTGGCTAGCAGAACTTGTAGTTGTAGAAGGTGGGAACTAAATGGCATTCCTTGTGCTCATGCAATAAGTGCCATTGCTTTGACAAAGGAGTCTCCCGAGAACTTTGTTCATGAATGCTACTCAAAAGAGGCCTATATGAAGGCATATGGGCCTATAATATATCCTCTCAATGGTGAGCATTTGTGGAAGGATTTGAAACAGGGGCCTGTCCTACCACCTGAAACCATCAAGCTTCCTGGCCGGCCAAAGAAGGTAAGAAGAAAAGAGCCAGATGAGCCACCAGCTACAACAACTTCTCGAGGACAAACAAAGAGACTGTCTAGAGTTGGTCTAATGGATTATAAGTGCAGAAAGTGTAAACAGAAGGGCCACAATAGTAGGAAGTGTCCAAGCAGTCATGATCAAGAGAATGTCCAGCAACAAGCTGCTGCGGTTACAAGTAGCTCTCAATCACAACAGCAGACTCCCAACACTATGAATCCTGGTGCAAACAAGCAGTCCCAACCTCAGCAGTCCAATTTCACACCTGAAGCAGTTTTTGGTGCAAGTGGCTTGGAGACTGATACAAATGACCAAGTCTTGTTTGATCTCATCAGTCAAATCCCAGATCAACCTACAACCAGCCAACCACCTACTTCAACATTGACAACAAAGAATGCAACATCTCCAGTTCATGTTTCTCTATTTGTTCATACTAATAATAGCATGTTGACTTCTTTCTATACTATTATTTATTTACTTGAATTTCTGGTTGCCAATTGTCAGGGTAAGAAAGTCAAGTACAGATGTGGTGTATGTCAGAGATTTGGACACACTCGAAGTAGTTGTGATTCAACATTGGCCTCTCTCTATAAGAGACACCCATGGGAACCACCTGGATTGGCTGTAAGTATTGTCTACTACGTGCATAGTCTAAAGAGACTGCAAAGATATCTACTTTTAAGACTGCAAAAATTGCTATTGACTGTAAGTAATTGACTGTAAGTAATGACTTCTTCATTGTTTTTTTTTGTATCAGAGGCCCAAGAATACTGCAAATATATCTACTTCTAAAAGTGCTGCAAAGAGGGCTAAAAAGGCCTAGATGACTGGCCTGTTATTGCAAAGAGGGATGACTGCAAAGATATCTACAAAAGAGTGCTGCAAATGGTGGATATAATAAAGAATCCACAAAAGAGTGCTGCAAATGGATTATTTTTCGCCTTTTTGTCTTGTATTTGACTTCAGCAGACCTTTTTTTGGAGCAATGGAATTGACTTCTTAGTTCATTGCATTTTTTTTGATAACAGGCGTATTGTAATGAATGTACTTGGCTCGGTTATGTACTGTTTTTTTTCATTGCAATGGAATGCATGCTCTTCTTATTTTTGAAGGGACTGATTATTGGTTAGTTGAACCCTCAGCAGATGACATTGGCAGGACTGAAGAATGAATATACAATTATGTTGTCTCCAATTTTGTTTACTGACACAAATATTGAGTAGTTAGTTAATGTTGTTGAAACCTTGCCAAGTTCTGATATGGCTTAATCCTTAAAAAGTTTTTGGCAGGGCAGGTTTTAATGTTGTTGGTCTCATATTTGGCTGACTAGACATGGTGGACTGCAATATGAAATCTTGTGTTAATGCCTTCTTCCCCTTTCGGCTTTCTTCCCTCTCCTGCTGCTGCTGCTTCGGTATAGCAGCAGTTTTGACAGATTCTTTTACCTACCAACTCTGCAATATCGCCATTATCATCTGCATTATCTTTCAAGTTAGACTTTTATTCCATCTTATGCTGTAAGCTCATATTCAAGAAAAAATCACAATATACCAGAAAGAACTTAAGCTTCATAATTGCATTCCAACTCCCATTTGTACAATCAACAGGGCCACTAAACGTAACCCAACCTAAGTACAACAAATAAAAGCCACCCAGTTCCCAGTTCACCACCCAGTTCCCAGTTCCCCACCTGCACCAACAAATGCCAGTTACAACTCAATCTTTGCTCAATAAATTCTGCACTATGAATACAACAAAGGCCGCAAACAGGAACAATTTCATCATTTTCTCCTTGCGTCTTGTTTCTTCCACCTTTGCCTCCAGCTCTCTTAATCTCTTCGCCAATCTTCTTGTGTGTCTCACTAATTTATCGCACCTCTCGCAACTGTTTGTATCATACCACTTGAAATAGCCACAGCCGCCACCACCATTATGCTGTTCAAAATTACCTCTTCAAATTTCACATTTTCTAAAAGAAAAAAGAAACAGAAATCAGGCACACTTACTTCGTAGTAAGCGCAACCGTAGAACCTCTTTCCTGGATTTTCAGCTGTCCACGACGTCTTCACCCTAGCTGGTACACCGCAATTACAAGTTGGTGGTTCTGCCATGGAGATGAGGCTCAGCTTTTGGGTTGGTTGAAATGAAGAAGAAGAAGAATTTTGGGCAGTATTCGTCCTTTACATTTTGGTTTTGGTCAACAGATAAGTGGTTTGGCATTTTTACCCTTGAAAAGTTGGCCACGTGGTGTGCACGTGAGATATTCCGGGCAAAAATCAGTTGGAAAAGTGAAAAGGGACTCAAATTGATCCTTTTTTATTTGATAAGGACTAAAATTGATCATTTTCGATCTGAGGGACGAAATTTTCACATTTGCAATATGTGAGGGACTATTTGTGCAGTTTTCCCTAAAATCAAATAGTAAAGTGGATGGAGTTACAAACTAGGAAATGTTGAACAACATACGTACACCTTCCAATTTCCTTCTACCAAATATTTTTAGTTTCTACGTCTTGGTTCTGCACCCCACGCCACTCCAGTCTCCCCACCCCCCACCAACAAAACACACAAAAAAAAAAACATAGTTTAAAAATGAAATAAAAGGAAAATTGGATCCACACCGGAGGAGCAGTTGGGTGAAGACTGAACAGTGCTATGTAGGTTATAGGGTGATGGGGTTGATGAAGATAGAGGTACTCCAATAGTAGTAGTAGAGTACAGCAGAAGCATGTACGTACAGGAAATATATATGGTAGGAGGAAAGGACGGAGATTTGTTTACTTACTAGTGAGACTACTGTTTCTGAGGATTCAGAGGGCAGAGTTCCCTTAATTGAGGAATGGGCTTGTGGGGGCGCCTTAATACTCAAGGTCGTGTCTATTGTCTATTGTCTATTGCGTTTCTATGACCCCACTTTTATATGGCAATGAGCAAAAAGATGTCCAATTCCTTCACAGAAATCAAGCAGAAAACGCCGTGCGCACGCTGATGTTCCACTTCCATGTTTCCAATTCTACCAAAAAATTGTTATTTAAAAGTGATATAGGGGCCTCACCAAATTTTTAGTCTCAATTATGCCATGAAATACACTATACACTAACTCGCTAAACAACAAATGCAACCCATTTTTAGGCTCGAATTATTAGAACGATTTGACATGTGTGATGTGAAAAGATAATTTAAAAATGCATTTACGGAAAAAATAAAAATTTGTCTGTGGAAAACTGAATTCAAAATAAGGCCACATAGCAATATGCAAAGTACGCTAATATAAATTACTCATTCAAAGTTATGTCTTACCCTTGATCTCACCTATTCAATTTCAAGAAACTTTTGCTTGAATTGTTAACTGTATAATACAATTGCTTTGGAAATTGCAGAGAGCCCACTCTTATTTAAAAGGGCAAACAAGTTTGCAGTCCTTGTGCTATTATATGCAAATTCTATGCTATCTGTCTCAAAATCAATTTAACATAAACTAAAGAAGAGTCTTCAATTGATCACAAGTTGTCTGGTCTATTTAAGGGTCGATCTATTTATATATATAAATCTCCTCTGATCCTCTGATTGTATATGCAATGATCATTCTTTGTCCTAGAGACAATAATATTCAATTGCAGTAATCTGTCCTCTCTAACTTTTATTCTTTTAGGGCACTACTACTATACAATGCTCTTTTTTTTTTTTTATCCGAAACGATAGATTAATATATTTCTACTAATAGAGAAAATACAATTTATGAGCAAGGGCTCAAGTTTTGGTTTACAAAGGTGTACTAAGATACCGAGAATCAACGAACTCCTCATCAAAATAGATGTGCATTGCTTGTTTACTCAGTTGATAATTGAGTGTATTAGTACTAATATTACTAGGCTGGCAAACAAATGAGCATGTCCTAAACATTAAGCTGAGATCATTGATGCATTCGAGATGGCCTGCTATAAGGATGTTGCTTGGGCGTTGGCAGCGTATCATCTTTAAAATCTGGTTGCATGGAATATGAACCTGTATGTTTTGCAAGTCCCGTTCCTTCAGCTGTACCTTTAAAATCTGCTATACAATGCTCGGTTGTTACCTTTAATTTACTAGTTGCGTGTGTAAATGAAGTGAGATTTCCTTCCCCTTCAAGGCAAAACTTTACACACAGACACACACACACACACACAAAATTCACATTTTTCTTTCGAATGATATTTACAAACTTCCATAACTCCTAGGGTATAGATACAGATACATGAGATCAAGCATGGGGCATTATCTCCAAAGATTGTAATGTTAGCCTCTTATTTATTTGAAAACAATTAGATTCTAAGAAGATTGGATTTGATTACTCAAATGCTACAATGCTTACAACCGAGAAACTCGCAAACAGCCCACCACGAGATGGTGACTGACTGACGTAGCAGTGCAAGTTGGCATTGAATTTGAACCTTATGATATTGACTGTTCGTTTGACGAACAGTTCTCTACAACTGGGATGGATGGAGAAATGAGATTCTGAATCACTCAACCGATCCAAAAGCGCTTCAATAATTGTAATAATGACATTTCATTTGATTAACTCAAGTTTCATCTGTTTATCATTTTCCTTGATGGACGTATTTCCCATCACCATTTTGAGATGTTGTTTTCTGCCAATCTTAACACGATATGGTAGTACTCCAATTATGATAGAAGGGCTTATCAATCGAAGTTTCATACAGTGTTAGTGTCATACATCCAAACTCGTCAGTGAAACAAAAATTTACACTGCAAATTAATCCATTAAATATATACTCTTCTATGTCAATGATGTTGGTTTGTTGGTTTAGAAAGTATAATATTTAGGTATGTAACTAAAACCTTTCTTTTTTATCAGATTTTTCTAGCAAATTCTTTAGTTGAAGAGCCAATCAAGATTTGGCCCTGTTTGATTGTAATTTTTCTCAAAAAAATTGTTACGTTTTCCGTAAACACATTTTCCTATCACATTTTTACCTCACATATATCAAATCGCTACGATAATTTTTCTACAAAAAAACCAAAAAAATGCAATCCAAACGGGGCTCTAGGCTTACAAGATCCTACAACCTACGAAGTACTTTTCTCTATACAATAATATACTTTATATGTGGATATTAAAATATTTTATAGTGCAAAATCAATTGCTGAATTGAAGCTATGTATACCATATAAATATTTGACATAATGAATTTAAGTACCTGCACATATTTAATCCAGGTGGTTCTTTAATTGCCTAGTTCCATGTGTGTACCATGCTAAGCTTTTTAGTTCGTTGACTTTAAAATTGGTTATCCGGATAAGTTAAACAGTAGATTTAGTAATCATCTAGAAGGTTTTGGCCTAATTATAATGAATTTGTTGGATAATGTCCTATTGATTTATGAAGGAAACTGTAATGAACAAATTGCGTTGATTGGTTGATACATAGTTTAATGACTAAAAATAAGCAATTCAAAAGTGCAAGCTCTAGAAAATGTTCAAAGACTTTTTGAGTGGTTTACCCTTTTAACTATTGTACCCTAAAATGGAGAAATATATAACATCTATACCCTTTTTTGGCTATAATAAAATATGAGAACAATAAGTGGTCTAGGATGTGCCACCATAATAATTTATTACATATTTGAAAGTGACAAAGAAAATTAAAGTTGTACTTTTATTTTTATTTTTTTTTGAGTGTTGCTTCAAGCACTTAGATGATTTTTATCCATGTTAGACTTTTATGTAAAAGCGATAGTGCAACTATTTCCTCTGGAAAACAGTTGACAAGGACCCCATAACTGATGACGCGAGACTTGGAAAAAAATTTCTTGTATCTGTATTTCAACAACATTTTAAGTTGCTTCGTCAAAGAATTTATTGTCCTCTTTGACCTTAAATAGTACAGATAATGTCGGTATGATTTGGATATAACTAGCGACAACAACACGCGGGTTTAGGCTGACTTTAGTTCTTTTTTTCTTTTTTTTTTACCTTCTAAATGAATTAAACTCCAATTTCAAATTTACATTTAATTTTTCAAAACTTTGCACAAGTTATACCTAATAATTCATTTCTAAATACATATTATTGTTAAGGTTTCTTTGCACGAGATTCCAAGCTCAAAAGGGTATTCTCCTTATTGATCAAGCTAATCAAGAAAGCAGGTCTTAGAGAAATCTATTTCATAAAAGGAAATTGAATAAGGTGGTGTCGAATTAAGAGTGAAATTAGTGGTTCTTCATACATTTAATTTTTTATGCCATTGTGTTTAATTTTTGTTCTTAACCTCATTATTTTTTAGAGTAAACTACTAGAAAATAATTTAATTTAATTAAGCTCAGATAAATGCTTGGCAGTACAAAGGGTATTTCTATGTGTTCTCCTAAAAAGTATTTGAAATTAGTTTGAAGTACACAAAGTTCACAAAAATAAAAATAAAATACAAAACAAAATAGAATGTGCAAGAATGACTTAGGCTCTATTTGATAATCCAATTCAACACTTTAAATTTAATGGATTCGGATCTTAACATGTTTAGACACGTTTGAACATCTGAACTAATTAAGTGACACTAAATTTCTTAAACAATACTTGCTCCCAAAAGTAAGTGATAATTTATTCACATGCTACTGAATGTGATATACATTCAAATATATTATATTTAATATTTAACAATTCAATAACTTAATAGATTTATATTTCAGATTTCAGTTTTATCAAACACGCCATTAGTCAAAATGCTACCTTTAGAAAAATTAATTTGTTATAATCATACTGGAAAATATCGGAATTGATATTTTTTTTCCTTTTTCCCCTCCCGGAAAGTCATTTCTTACTGCTCTGATTAATGTAGTAGCTCTACCATTTCGGAAAAAAAAAAGATTAATGTAGTAGTAGCTGTTGAAGGAAAAGTTGCCTATTAAATAAATCCAGTGTACTGAAAGTCTGAAACGTTTAATTTATGGTCCCACTGGCAAAAGGTATGCTAGATGAAAATTAAGCCAAGAAGTTGTACGATCTTTCTTATACTCAACTCATGTCCATTTAAGGATGCAACTTCAAAATTCAATACAATAATACAATACTAAAAAGTAACATAGTATAAGGGAACTTTCAAAGGAATTAAATTCGCAAGTAAATATCTATTAAGTTTGTCAAATTTTGTCCCACCATTTAGTAACAACATCCATGTCAAGAAAGTGGATGTTGAAAAACAAGAACAATAGAGAACCCTTTAATTTCTATGCTCCATTATCTTTGTTTCATGATTTATTTAAGTAAATTTATTGTGGAGTCATCGTCTCATAAATTGTGCAAGAACAACTATAATGCCTTACTTTGTGGATATTTTTGGGGGTAAGAACTAGAGGAAGGTTCTTTGAAGCAGTAGATATTTTCTTTTACTACATGTTCATGGCAAAAGGGAGTAAAAGATCTTATCAACCTATGAAGATGAATTTTGCAAGTGAAACTGATCAACAGAGAAGGATACATTGGGTAGCTTTTGGAATCCCTCCATGAAAGGTTGGCTGCAAAGATGAATTACACACTGATACTAGAACTTGTTACCATTAGTTTTAGGATTAATCTTTTATATCCTAATAATATATATACTATTAGTATTGGATGAATGATAATTATGCAAATTTTGAATTTGAAAATCAACTTTTACATGTGTGTCGTGGATTCAACGGTAATAGTGTATATACTGTCAATGTATATAAAATTTACTCTTAGTTTTAGGTTCTGTTTGGGGTTGCGGTGCTTTTGATAAAAAAGTACTTTTATGTGCTAAAAGTATTTTCAAAGCGTTTAGTGAATATCATCCCATAAAATTAGAGTAGAGCTTTTGAGCACTTTTTGTAGAAGCTCAAATTTGGTGCTTTTGAGTAGCTTTTGTAATTTAAAAAATAAAATATCAAATTTAATCATCTTATCCTATATTATGACCAAATAAAGAGATAAACACTTTTAAAAATTTTCAAATTACACATTATCCAATACAATAAGCACTTATTGACTGATGTCTCCAAACAATAAATTTAAAAGCACTTAAACAATTGATAAGTACTTTTATTAAAAACTTTACAAGAAAAGTACTTTTCAATAAATTACTGCAATCCCAAACAAACCTTAATAGGGAAAGGAATAAATTCACACTCTTTCCTTCTAAATTTACACATTGTATAAGTTTTTAGAGCACAAGTTTATCAATACTAATGGTATAAGTTTTACTACAGATAAAAGAAATGAAATGGGAAGAAAGTTCCATTAAAAAAAAATTGAATGTAGCATAGATCAACATCGAATGTTGTTCGAGAAATATCTATGATGGTTGTAACTTGTAAGCGTTCTACCAAGCACGCATTATTATTCTATCCTCATATACTTTCATGGTTTCATTTGCTTAAATTTAGCATGTTAAAATTAGGGAGAAGTCAAATCTATAATCTACACCTTTGCCTTCTAAATTTACATCCCTAATGCATTGATAAATTCTACAATTAATATTAATACTTGTACACGTATAGTTTTAGAATGAAGTAATGTGGATTTAGCCTCCCCTTGGATTTATTTAGAAGAGTGCGACTTTAGCATTTTTCTTTTTTATTTTATTATTATAATATTTTATTTGATAAAGTACAATCGTGATACTGTAGGTTTCTATTAGCCCTTTTTTTTTTTTTTTTTTTTTTTTTTTGAGGATCTATTAGCCCTTCTTACTCCAATGGTCTACAATTTTGAGAAAATGAAGACTATTCTAGGTGGCCTACCTCCAACCTTTCAAAGGGCCTGAAGTCCAGGTACTTGGGGGGCAAAAAGTTCAAAACTTAAAAGTTAGGCCCATAAATAGCAGCAAGATGTAATCAGTAAGGTTGTGGGCCTTCTCTCTGAAGGCCTCATTTCCAGCTTTTCAGAGGCCCATGCAAATGAAATTTGCCTTTACAGAGCAAAAGTTTTGTATTCGAGTAGCTGAATAAAAGAAAAAGAAAGGGAGAATTGCTGGGGTCGGGCCAGTGGCCAGAATAGGACTGTTAGATGAAAAAAGGAAAAGGAAAAAAAAAAGTGAGCGGTGTATAAATGCATGTTATGTTTTGTATTTTTCACTTGTATTTCTGAATTTGGATGTGTACAAGCAAAAACGACTTTGATTTGAAGTCCAAGGTTTCTTGAACTTTGGATTGTGGGTTTTTGGAGTAAATTTTTTTACGCTTTGTGAATATTCATTTCACACAATTTTTAATTTTTTTTACCTTAAATACATCACATCTTAAAAAACTGTTACAAGAATTTTTCTCCAAAAATTCTCCAAAAAAAAAAATGCAATTCAAATCGGCTCTAAGGTAAGGTTTTATTTGAATTCTAAGGTTAGCATGACCATGGCTGAAAAAAAATTAAAAAAATAAACAAGCACTTAGCGTGACAATGAGCAAAATTTCGGCAAAAGCAACTAGATGTAGACCCAAACTTGCTTCTGTGTTACCTAACTTGATTTTGTGCCCCAACGAAGAATTTTTTAGCTCCCCAATTGTAATTGAAAGTTGGTTCTCCAATTTGCACCTTTACAGAGAGGGGAGAAAGAGAGAGAATTCTGGGAAGACGAAAGATGGAAATAAATAGCTCAATTTGGGATCCCCAGATTGCATTTCATGAATTTGTTATTGGGTCCCTCAAGCTCTTAGCTTCTCACATATACGTCCCAAAGTTCAAACTATTAGTTCATTTTGTCTACACAAGTCACCAAACAAGCTTTTGCTCAATTCCTACCATCATGAAGCAATTCTAAATCACAATACCCCATTATACTCAATAAAATTCACAGCACAAGACAACCCACGAAGTTAGAAAGGAATGTTTTCGCATACAAAACTGTTGTGGAGTATCATTTATTACTAATTTACTGCTTTCTTGAATGCTGATTACTAAATAATTTCTTCTTACTTTTCTTGATAGTATCTTTTTTTAAGTTTTCAAGTATTCTATTGTCATCAAGAACTTGAGATGATGACAGCTTTTCCATGTTTGATTGGAATGTACGTATATGCAGATGAGGGTTTAAAGGAGAAAGGATAGAGAAAGGAAATTAAGCCACGGGATTGCTGAGAGGCTTCTGTTTGAAGTGTTGTCACCTATGGGGTTTGCAATGTTGATAACTAGAGGATGGGAAGCATTGAGAAGTCTTACGGGAAGATAGAAGCGATGTTTTGAAACTCAGATGCATGGGATCGGCTGGTTCAACTGGATTGGATTGAAAACTGGTTAGCTATCCCGTCAAATACATCTAATTAAGCAAAAAACAATTGATCATGTCAAATCTAGTAAAAGATCGGGTTTTGACAACTACAAGTGTGATAGGTTGTCGAGCCTGTGTAATAATAATAATAATCCTAAGTGCCAATAACTAGGGGTGTGCAAACTCGAAAAATTTCGATTTCGGAACCGATTTCGAATTCGGAATTTCGGTAATTCGTAACTGAAATCGGTAATTCCGTTTTCGGATTGGTCGAAATCAGATCGAATTCGAAAATAAAATTTTTGAAATCGGTAATTCCGATTTCGAATTGGGGAATTCGAATTAGGAAATTCGATTTCGATTTCTAATAATAATATTTAAATATAATTATAATATAATAGTTTTTAACATAACAAGTAGCTTCCGTCTGCTTCCCTATCAGATCTGCCATCGCAAAAGCCCTAATCTCTTAACTCACCTTGAGCTTCCGCCGCCTCTTCCTTCATCGCCTCTTCGTGACTTCGTCACTGTCTTCCTCAGAGTCTCACCTTCCTTCCTCCGCCTCCACTGCTTGACTCACCAACTCAGCTTGCTCTCTCTCACTCTCTTTCACAGTTTCACCGCCTCAGCTTCTCATCGCCTGTTTCACTCACCGCATCCATCGCCCATTTCACCTCACTACCTCAGAGATTTCCACTGTCCTTCGCATCACATTTCACACCTTCATCTTTCTCACCAGTTCTTCAAGCCTGACAGAGGCAGTCTAGACAGACACCATCAGCCTTCATATTCAAGACCGTCGGACATTTTCACGCCATCTTCACTCTTCATCTTCAAGCCATCATCAGCCTTCACTTGAAGAGGACATTCTGAGGTACGCCAGTGATTTTACTCATCTTTTTCATCTATGTTTCTAGTTTATTTTTCTTAGGCATTTTATCAAGCAGCTTCCAAGCACGCGGTATAGGTTCTGGTTATGATTTTTGGTTGGATCTTTGGTTATGATTTTTGTTTCAGCGGTTCTTATTAGTTATTAGAGATGAACGTTCCATATTTGGTGCAATTTGTTGGCTTACGGTGTTAAATAGTACATTGAAAACTAGGTACACTGTGGTGCACCTAATGTAATTCAAGTCGGTGACTGATTGTTGTTGCAAGCTGCAGTATGAACTTTTGCAAGAAAGTTCAGTAGATATAAATGCATGGATATCTTTTCACTTTATGTAAATGGAGAAATATAATTCAGTAGATGTAAAAAGGAGACATGATATGACTATAAATTGGATTAAATTCAGTAGATGTTTAGGAGCTTGTCATTGGGCTTTTTTAAATCTGCCTTTATGTTTTTTATTGCGTGCATATTTTGTTATTCTGATGATTTAATTTAGTCCATTAACTTGGGCTTTTTACCAATGTGTATGTACTTGTGTGGCTTATCTGCGATGATATCTGCAAAGACCATTAGCCTACTAGCTTGTGATTTCAAACTTGGATTTTGCCATTGAGCTCTAATCTTGGAGTTCAAACCTGTTTTATATTCTTAGGTATAATTAGCATATGTGTGTCTGAATACTATAGAAGTATTACTCAAGTGGAGGAGTTCAAACTTCTGATTCATGAAGTCTAATTATCTACTTTCATTTTCTTTTGCATACCAGTAAACATGTCCACTTTTGAGGTGATAGAAGGTTCAAGTGATTCAACGCCATCTTCATGTCCAGCTCCCATTTCCAACAACTGTGAAGAATCTGGCCTTGGTGTTAAGAAGAAGAGAGGCGAGTACAAGAAAAGGTCACCAGCTTGGGATCATTTTCAACCTCACTATGTCCAAGGTGTTCGTCATGGCATATGTAACTACTGTATGAAAATGATAGCTGCTGATCCGAAGTCTAATGGTACTACTCCTCTCTTATCCCATGTTAAATCATGTGAAACGAATCCTGCAAATAAGTGTAAAGGGCAGGGTACATTATGCTTGGGTGAAGTTGGTGCTCTTGGGGGGGATGTTAAGAGTGCACTTATTAGTTGAAAATATGACCTTGATGTAATTAAAAAAAGCATTGCTTATATGTTGACTGTTGATAAATTGCCATTCAAACATGTAGAAGGTAAAGGATTTCAGCATGTCATGAGAACTGCTTGTCCTTCTTTTCAAATTCCTTCAAGGTGGACAATTATTAGAGATTGCTATCAACTTTATTTAGATGAAAAAATTAAGTTGAAGAATATGTTAAGGCGTAGAGCTGTTAGAGTTTGTCTTACCACTGATTGTTGGACATCTATCCAGTGAATAAATTATATGTGTTTGACAGCTCACTTTATTGACTGTGATTGGCAGTTGAACAAAAGAATTTTAAATTTTTGTCCAATTAGTAGTCATAAAGGGACTGAAATTGGGAAGAGTATTGAGAAATGCTTATTAGAGTGGGGAATTGATGGTGTTTTCACAGTAACAGTTGACAATGCTTCTTCAAATGACACGGCTGTGCAATATTTGGTTGGAAAATTGCAAAATTGGGTTAAAGCTATATTAGGAGGAAAGTGGATTCATATAAGATGTGTAGCTCACATAATCAATTTGATTATGAGTGATGGCCTAAAAAAATTTGGGGGGTCCGTTGATTCTATCCGAACAGTTGTGAGATGTATTAGGCAATCACCTTCTCGTTTGAAAAAATTCAAGGAATGTGTTGAAATTGAAAAAATTGACAGTAAAAGGTTACTAAGTTTAGATGTGGCAACTAGGTGGAACTCAACCTACTTAATGTTAGACAGTGCTCATAGGTTTGAGAGGGCATTTGAGAGGTTTGAGGAGCAAGATCCATATATGCTGCATGAGTTAGAGCACTTGCCAACAAAAAGTGATTGGGAAAAGGCAAGATTCTTAACTATATTTTTGGAGAACTTTTATGATCTCACAGTAAAGGTTTCTGGTTCCAAATATGTGACATCTAATAATCTTAGCAATGAACTTAGTCACATTAATGGCATCCTAAAGGAAATGCCAGAAAGTGCTAATCCCGACTTGAGTGGAATGGCAATAGCAATGAAAGACAAGTATGACAAGTATTGGAGAAGATTGGAGAATATGAACATGTTGATTTTCATTGCTTACATGCTTGATCCTAGGATAAAGTTTGAGTATTTTGAATTCATTGCTTGTAAAATGTTTGGTGATACCGAGGGTACCGTTGTGGCTCATGTAGCCAAGGATGCAATGTATGAATTGTTTAATGATTACAAGATACTCAATACTCCTGCTGGATCTTCTCAATCCTCTACTTCTTCACTTTCGAGTGGATTTGAAAATTGCATATTTTCCTTTGATGGAGAAGTCTCCAAAAAAATAAATGATAGATACAGAATTGAATTCAAGAAAAGAAAAGTTGAACTTGGAAGAAAGAATGCTAAATCTGAACTTAACAAATATTTGAGTGAGGATTGTGAGGATGAGGATCCCGAGTTCGATATCTTGAATTGGTGGAAAAGTAATAGTTTTCGGTTGCCAATACTTTCGCAAATGGCCCGTGATGTGTTGGATGTCCCCGTCTCTACGGTTGCTTCCGAATCTGCCTTTAGTACCGGAGGACGTGTTCTTGACCCATTCAGAAGCTCTTTAACTCCAAGAATTCTGCAAGCCTTGATTTGTACTCAAGACTGGTTTCGGGCATCCGAAAATGAGTTGAATGTAGAAGAAAAATTGGAGGATCTTGAGGAATTTGAATCTGGTAAATTATCTTCTTTCTTATTGACAAACTTGAAATATTTTTTCTATTCATAAATGCAATTAAGCTACTTCATTCTTTTTTTCTTTTTTGAATAATAGGTTTGATCAAAGAAGGTACAGAAGCCACAATTGTTGATGTTTGAATTCTCTAATGGTGATTCTGATTTGGTGCTTATAGAAATTCAAGTTTGAAATGTTGTCAAACTGAAATGTTGTCTTATTTGTGTGAAAGGCACTCTGGTTACATTTGTTTAACAGTATAAGTATTCTCGTATGAAAGACTGGAATTGTTTGATAATATTTGATTTGTATTATTTACTGGAAGTGTTTTGTATTTGAAATTTGGATTGGAATGGTTGTATAAGTATTCTCGTATGAACTATGAAGTGGTAGAGTTCGTGATTTATGGTATTGGAAACAATGGAAAGGCACTCTGGAATGTGGAGTTGAATGTGGAATTGTTATTCAGCTTCCTCTTGAATTTGAGACAGGCAGACAGCCGACTTGTTTTTACTTGTGCATTTACTTTGAACAGGTTTTCCGTTTTTGAACAAGAGAGGAGAGGGCAAAAAAAAAAAGAGAATTCGGTGTATTCCGAATTCAATTCGGTATTGAATTCGAAATCGGCATTAGCCATTTCGAAATCGAATTCGGTCGGGAAAATTAAGGCCAAAATTTCAAAAATTTTTTATTTCAAACTTCCGAATTACCACTTTCGAATTCGATGCACACCCCTAGGTGCCGTTGTGGCTCATGTAGCCAAGGATGCAATGTATGAATTGTTTAATGATTACAAGAGACTCAATACTCCTGCTGGATCTTCTCAATCCTCTACTTCTTCACTTTCTAGTGGATCTGAAAATAGCATCTCTTCCTTTGATGGAGAAGTCTCCAAAAAAATAAATGATAGATACAGAATTGAATTCAAGAAAAGAAAAATTGAACTTGGAAGAAAGAATGCTAAATCTGAACTTGACAAATATTTGAGTGAGGATTGTGAGGATGAGGATCCCGAGTTCGATATCTTGAATTGGTGGAAAGGTGGTGGGTGTCAAACCAGCAAAAATAAAATTCCTACTCTTAAGTCACGAATTAAATTCACTATGGTACTGGAGCAGGGACTTAGGCTGTGCAATGGGTTACTAGCTTCACCCTAGTGCCAGAGTTTGCTTGATCTGATATATCAAAGTATCTTAATTACGTGAAAGATAAAATTCGAATATAGCAGTGAGTAGGGTCGAATCCACAGGGACTTGGGAATTTATTTTGAATGAATGTAACATTAAATAAAAATGAGGGGATTGATATGAAACTGTCTAATTTAATTGCTCAAATAAAAAATAAGACAATCGCAAAAAAAATAAATAACAATAAATATAAAGTAAATTAACGGAAGGAAAATCTCTAGTCAAAGGTATAATCTCCACTAATGGTTCGAATCATTGATCACAGATGCAGAGATAAAATCTTTCATTTACAAATAAACTGGTTATGGTTGTCAACAAGCTCTGACAACCTGCCTAACTTTCCTGATTCGATAACCACAACAAGCTCTGTGGTTATTGCCCTAGCCAATTAAGCAGTCCTAAACACGCTATTAGGATTTAACTTATTGACAGCATTAATCATTAGACTGGCCACCAATTATAACCAACAAACACACACGCTCGATTTATTTAGGCTATATCATATATTTCTGCAACAACAACTCAAAAGTTTCTACTACAATTGAATCATGTCACTTGCCACATGCACTAAAATTATCCAACAATTATGGATTGAGCACTCTTAGATGGCTGTTAATTACTCACACAATTAAACAGTGATCAAGTATTTAATTGCAAGAAATAATCATATGCATAAGTGAACAGGAAATATATAAATACTTGCAAATTAAAGAACATAGGCAAATCAATTCGATCTCACAGTTTTGTCGAACCAAAGTTTCGATTTAACCTCTGACTAGATGAAGAAATTAGCCACTCCTTATAGTTGAATTGCAGCCAAAATTACTACTCGAGTTCTTAATTGAAAAAGGAAAATAAATTGGGAAAAGGAAGGAAAAACGGGACGGAACAGAATGGTCTCCGCTGATTTTCAGAGTCTCTCCTCTTTTGTTGAACCCGAGGTCTTATTTGACCTAGCGTTCCCCCAGGGTTTCTTTAGCGTTTCTTTCCTTTTTTTTCCAAAAATGGGCCTCGTGTGCAATTGAAGCTCAATGGGATGCGGGCTTTCTAGTATCAACTAAGAAACTTGTATCAAGATTTTCTTAATGGAATTTCCTCAATTAGGCTTCAATTTCTATTTTTTTCTGCCTCAATTGACTTGAAGTTCCTAGAAATCACACAAAAATTCAAATATAAGTAGAATCTAGCAAATTATCACAACATTTGGTCAAAATAAAGGGGGAAATATTAACAAATAAACTGACTAATTTGCGCATTAACAAAAGGTAATAGTCTTCGGTTGCTAATACTTTCGCAAATGGCTCGTGATGTGTTGGCTGTTCCGGTCTCTACGGTTGCTTCCGAATCTGTCTTTAGTACCGGAGGACGTGTTCTTGACCCATTCAGAAGCTCTTTAACTCCAAGAATTCTGCAAGCCTTGATTTGTACTCAAGACTGGTTTCGGGCATCCGAAAATGAGTTGAATGTAGAAGAAAAATTGGAGGATCTTGAGGAATTTGAATCTGGTAAATTATCTTCTTTCTTATTGACAAACTTGAAATATTTTTTCTATTCATAAATGCAATTAAGCTACTTCATTCTTTTTTTCTTTCTTGAATAATAGGTTTGATCAAAGGAGGTGCAGAAGCCACAATTGTTGATGTTTGAATTCTCTAATGGTGATTCTGATTTGGTGCTTATAGAAATTCAAGTTTGAAATGTTGTCAAACTGAAATGTTGTCTTATTTGTGTGAAAGGCACTCTAGTTACATTTGTTTAACAGTATAAGTATTCTCGTATGAAAGACTGGAATTGTTTGATAATATTTGATTTGTATTATTTACTGGAAGTGTTTTGTATTTGAAATTTGGACTGGAATGGTTGTATAAGTATTCTCGTATGAACTATGAAATGGTAGAGTTCGTGATTTATGGTATTGGAAACAATGGAAATGCACTCTGGAATGTGAAGTTGAATGTGGAATTGTTATTCAGCTTCCTCTTGAATTTGAGACAGGCAGACAACCGACTTGTTTTTACTTGTGCATTTACTTTGAACAGGTTTTTCGTTTTTGAACAAGAGAGGAGAGGGCAAAAAAAAAAAAAGAATTCGGTGAATTCGGAATTCACCGAATTCCGAATTTAATTCGGTATCGAATTCGAAATCGGCATTAGCCATTTCGAAATCGAATTCGGTCGGGAAAATTAAGGCCAAAATTTCAAAAATTTCCGATTTCAAACTTTCGAATTACCGCTTTCGAATTCGATGCACACCCCTACCAATAACGTAGTTCCGTGTCAATTCTAGTACTAAAACATGGACTCTAGATATGCAATGGATTACTTGATTCACCCTGGTTCCGAAGAGTTTGCTTAATCCGATATACCAGAATTTATTAACGAAAAATCTCTAATTTGTATATAGGGCAAGTAGGGTCGTATCCTCAGGGATTGGGAAGAATTCATTTTTTTTTTCAAGTTCGGGATACGAGGGGGTTTGTATCGGAATAAAATAAGAACAATTAAGCAATTCAACTAAAAACAAATAAGTAACTAATACGAACGTAGACAGGAATTAAATTAATAATGGACAAATTTTAGCCAAGGATACAACTTCTCAGACACAATTCGTCCATCCAATCATTGATTCAAGGGAGGTTCAATTAATTTATTAATAGGTTAGTTATAGCCGCCAACAAGCTCTGACGACCAGCTTTTCCTTAGTTTATTGATAACCAAGGTACGACCATTAATTACCCCTAATCAGGAAACATCCTAGGTACGACCAGATGAGTTAATTCCCTAATTGCATTAAGAATTAGAAAAGCCTAACGCTAATCAATAACACGCTACGAGGGTTATTTAGATCAGATCGCACGTTTCCCTAGTATATATAAACGCTAGTTGCCACTAATATTAATCGATTAAACAATTACAGATTTAATTGATTAATTTGGCAGGAGATTAACAAGTCACCTTGAATATCGGACCCTTGACATCCAATTAACAAAATAATCTCATAGAAATTTAGGTAGAAAACATGCAAATATCAACAAATTAAGGAACACATGAAAACCAATTCGATCTCACAAATATTCGGGACTGCGTCGTCTCGTTGATCCTTGACTAGATGAAAAGCTTAGCCACGCCTCATGAGAAAATTTCCATGCAATTCAATCGATATCAAAGACATCTATTTTTCTCTATTAATCCAGAACTAAAAACTGTTTTTCAGTCTGCCTCCTAGAAAGAACGGAAAAAGAAGCAAAAAATAAAGTTGTCCTCTCCCACGAAAAATTTCCCTTTTTTCAAGGAAACCTATCTGCCTAGTTTTTTCGAAATCCCCCAGGGACCAATTACAAAGAGTCCTTTTCCTCCTTGGTTTCCTACTGCCAGCGCACCCTACGGCCACCAGAATAGGAAACTTTGGTCTTTCTTGTAACTCTAGTTACATTTGTTTAACAGTATAAGTATTCTCGTATGAAAGACTGGAATTGTTTGATAATATTTGATTTGTATTATTTACTGGAAGTGTTTTGTATTTGAAATTTGGACTGGAATGGTTGTATAAGTATTCTCGTATGAACTATGAAATGGTAGAGTTCGTGATTTATGGTATTGGAAACAATGGAAATGCACTCTGGAATGTGAAGTTGAATGTGGAATTGTTATTCAGCTTCCTCTTGAATTTGAGACAGGCAGACAACCGACTTGTTTTTACTTGTGCATTTACTTTGAACAGGTTTTTCGTTTTTGAACAAGAGAGGAGAGGGCAAAAAAAAAAAAAGAATTCGGTGAATTCGGAATTCACCGAATTCCGAATTTAATTCGGTATCGAATTCGAAATCGGCATTAGCCATTTCGAAATCGAATTCGGTCGGGGAAAATTAAGGCCAAAATTTCAAAAATTTCCGATTTCAAACTTTCGAATTACCGCTTTCGAATTCGATGCACACCCCTACCAATAACGTAGTTCCGTGTCAATTCTAGTACTAAAACATGGACTCTAGATATGCAATGGATTACTTGATTCACCCTGGTTCCGAAGAGTTTGCTTAATCCGATATACCAGAATTTATTAACGAAAAATCTCTAATTTGTATATAGGGCAAGTAGGGTCGTATCCTCAGGGATTGGGAAGAATTCATTTTTTTTTTCAAGTTCGGGATACGAGGGGGTTTGTATCGGAATAAAATAAGAACAATTAAGCAATTCAACTAAAAACAAATAAGTAACTAATACGAACGTAGACAGGAATTAAATTAATAATGGACAAATTTTAGCCAAGGATACAACTTCTCAGACACAATTCGTCCATCCAATCATTGATTCAAGGGAGGTTCAATTAATTTATTAATAGGTTAGTTATAGCCGCCAACAAGCTCTGACGACCAGCTTTTCCTTAGTTTATTGATAACCAAGGTACGACCATTAATTACCCCTAATCAGGAAACATCCTAGGTACGACCAGATGAGTTAATTCCCTAATTGCATTAAGAATTAGAAAAGCCTAACGCTAATCAATAACACGCTACGAGGGTTATTTAGATCAGATCGCACGTTTCCCTAGTATATATAAACGCTAGTTGCCACTAATATTAATCGATTAAACAATTACAGATTTAATTGATTAATTTGGCAGGAGATTAACAAGTCACCTTGAATATCGGACCCTTGACATCCAATTAACAAAATAATCTCATAGAAATTTAGGTAGAAAACATGCAAATATCAACAAATTAAGGAACACATGAAAACCAATTCGATCTCACAAATATTCGGGACTGCGTCGTCTCGTTGATCCTTGACTAGATGAAAAGCTTAGCCACGCCTCATGAGAAAATTTCCATGCAATTCAATCGATATCAAAGACATCTATTTTTCTCTATTAATCCAGAACTAAAAACTGTTTTTCAGTCGGCCTCCTAGAAAGAACGGAAAAAGAAGCAAAAAATAAAGTTGTCCTCTCCCACGAAAAATTTCCCTTTTTTCAAGGAAACCTATCTGCCTAGTTTTTTCGAAATCCCCCAGGGACCAATTACAAAGAGTCCTTTTCCTCCTTGGTTTCCTACTGCCAGCGCACCCTACGGCCACCAGAATAGGAAACTTTGGTCTTTCTTGTAACTCTTTGCAGATTTCCATGTCTCATTCCTCCTTTTCCAGAATTTTGTACTTCATCCCTGCAATTATGTCCAAATACCAATTATAAGTAGAATCCGACAATTAGCAAAATATTTGGCACAAATAATGACGGTAATCAACTAGAAAATTACTAACAATTAACACCCTATCAAAGTGCTCTATCTAACTGGTCCAGCCTATTGAATTTGATTACTGAGTTTGGCCAAGTTGCTGCCGATTCTCAATTTCAAAACACTAGATAGAAGTTGGTGGAGGTGGAATTGGGGGCTTATTAGTTGAAACCAAGAAGAGAGAGAGAGAGAGAGAGAGAGAGATAAGCTCGCAATCAAAGAAAACGATCTTGTATGTTTCAATACTGTGAAAAGAGCTATATGTGTTTAATACGATTGATTTGAACTTAATTGGGATTATTGAGGTGATCCACATAAAATCGAATGCCTAAATTGAAAATCAAGGGGCATAATATTGAGGGAATAAATTGAATTTGATTGGGATTGTTGAGGACTAAATTGAATCCTTTTGAAAATTGAGGGACATAATAGAATATTAAGTAAAAATTGAGGTATTAGTGTAGCAATTTATCTACGGTATCAATTGAGCAGATTTTGATAAGTCCAATACGGTTCACAAAAAATGTAAATATACTAACTGTTAAGCTTTTGGCTTCGCGCTCATACAATTAAGGCTCATAATCACTCAAGAATATGTTGGGACTCTAGGCCTATTTCGACCTTGGATTCAAGCTCACAATTAATATATACTTATATATATATTTAGTATTGTCATTAGCATAAAACTATATGTAAACTATTATATCAAACACATTATTTGATCAAAAAAAAAATTATATCAAACACATTATTGTACATAATAAACATATTTATATAACGAATCATTTGCGTTGGGCTTTGATAGGTTGATCCCAGTGAAGTCCATACTTGAATCAATTAAATCTAAATCATATTTTCACCTAACCTAAGCTTTGTCTGGTCCAATGATACATAAGATTCGGCTTCAAATTTTTTCGGCTGAGTTCGAGTCAATTCAGCTTCATTAACAGTTCTACATTTACCCTTACTCTTAAGTTAATTGGAAGCTCTTTCATTTACCCCTAAATGGAGTCGAGCTTGATGCTTTTAACAGATTGTATTTCATTACAAATAATTTCTACAACTTTCTAACGTAGGTGTAGAAGCCCAAGTATCGTTCACAATTATCATTATAAATCGAATGGTCCAAATTTGCATTACTTTTTCATATATCGAAATTTTTGAATCGTTAGCCAAATCAAGGCATGCACTGTTTGCAACTATCGTCAGCCCCAATTTTTCTAGCTAGAAAAACAAAGACAGCACAAGTGATTAAGCTTATCATAAAACATTTATAGCATATCTGCATTGGCTTTCAAGTTTCAACACAAGCTATATATACAAGTTAATCATAATCATCCTTTCTTTTTCTCTGCTATCAGTTCCGGAGGCTTGTGTTTGCTGTTGTCTGGTCTATCAGATATGGAATGCAAGAAATGCAATTGTTTTCAAGTCTGCTTCAGTATCTGCTATTGGTATTATGGAGACTATTCTTGATGAAGTAAGACATATTGTCCTAGCTTGGGGCAAGATACTCAACTCCATTGAGAGTTGGCAGTTAGCATTGGAGCGGGGCCTGCCGGCAACTTGGTAGTATTTTGTAGCTGAGTTTCATCTCTTGAACAAACATTTTTGCTCAATGAATGGAAAGTTACAGTTTGCTTTTAAAATAAAAAGATAGACATCACTCAATTTTCGATGATCGAGTTGGTGGTTAACAGCTTAGAAGAACAATCAGTTTAGAATTTAATTGCTAAGAAAATAGATATTAAAGAAGTATAGAAATCCAAAAGTCCAAAAATGGTGTCTGCAGACATCTAAACACAAACTTTAATGAAACGACTAAGCTGATGTATTTAAGGAAAAAAAAAATCTCTTTTTCAAAAAGTTAGGTGCTTTTCATGACTCTGAACCTTTAAATTAGTAAGATGTATTCGCATTTTTACATATCTTGCTGCTTTGTTTAGCAGCTGAACACCTATAGCCAACTAGGTTGGCATACATTCAATATATGGAAGCTATAGCAAACAAATAACTGTTCAACAAGCTTAAAATAGAATGCTGAGATCAAATCTACACAAATCATCAATTTAGGCAGCTCTAAATTGGCTAGATTTATCGTTCCATTGATGATTTTATAGAAGCATTTCCAGAAAGAGCAAAAAAGTGAAAGTAAGGAAACCCTCGATGCTAAAAGAGCTTAAATTCATAATCATCTTTTTGTAGAAAAATTTCAAATTGCATATCGACCTATTTCCAGCCATATTAATGGCTATACTTCTAGCAATGATTTTGACTACGTTTTCTGGTGGTGAAAACTCGCTAAGCTGATGAACTAAACGATCAAAACCACTAAAAACTGATAAATATGGAACAAAACTAATTAAAGTTCAAACCCTCTACAGATCTTTATTCTTTTATAAGAAAAAAACCTACTACTATTCAAAACTCCCCGAAAATGAACGAGTTTGACCGAGCCCTCGAAAAGTTTTAAAAAAGAAAAATAAGAAACCCAGAAAGTAATGTTTGTTTGACTAGCTTCAATAAATTTCTTGATGCCAAAGTAATGGGGTCTGAGAAGTTGCTAAATCGGAAAATCATGCATATTTTGACTGCATGATTGAGTTGCCATGCCGTATAGTTCAAAACTACCATGTTGGACTTTGTTTCACGTCGTAGGACTTCATGGTACAGCATTCCACGATCAAGGTTTGAAAATTCGTGGTCTTCTGTGTTTTGGTGCTCATTCAAGAATTGAAGTGTTAGGTGCAGTCAACATTGTGTTAGGTAATTGTCTTTGAATTTTGGTTACATCAAAGCCCCATGCCCGCCCAAAACACTGCGTCCATGCCATCATGCAGAGGTCTCCTAGCAATAATGGGTTTCTATGGGAACCATTACCTTTTTCTTTCTCTTTGCTTTTAAAAATCTTTAGATGAGGGGAAGGTACCTCATTTTAAAGCTGATCTAATGTTATTCACGGACTTTTAAACGGAAAAGATAACAGTTCTTACGCATTGCTTACCAATAAGAAATCACTGACAATAAACCTAATTCAAACTTTCTTTCGACGAAAATAAACAAGTCTTACCAATTTAGCTAATCATCAAATTGCATTACTTTTCTTTTAAGACTCTAAAAGTAGTCTCCTGACTATTGAATCGACTCTAAATGTAGATGAAATTTTCATTATTTCAAGATTTTGAAAAACATCCGAATTAAATAGAGAAAATTGTGATTCAATATTAGAAGCTCCAAAGAAGACAATTACATATATAGTATAGTATTTCGAATTATCTTAAATCCAAATTGACTATTAAAGAGTCCAATCAATATGATTAGCTTTAGATAAATGGAAAAGTACGTTGTCTTTAGTGTCTAAGACGCAAATTTTGGATAATTCAACTCCATAAGACGAGAGAAAATTAGGCGTGGGTGAAAGGTGAGACAAGTATCAATATAAAGTAAAGGGTAATAATCATCATGAAATGGACGTCACTATTGGTGCCATAATTCTTCATGATGTTTCCAACATAAGAAGCATCATCATTTGCAATGAATATGCAGACCAATTTACACGGAGAGATGCAATAGTTCACCGCAAAGAGGAAATGATTCACTATCAGAAACGACTAAAGAGTAAAGGAAATTAATGGACATTATTGTTCATGATGTTACTGATTTGCTATATTCTAAAAAGTAAAAGGAAATTGATTGATATTATTGTTCATGATGTTACTAAATTGCAATATACGTGTGTAGTCTGTTTTTGGGGAAAAGAAAAGAGTACGAAACGTGGAGAAACAATTACAAGTTCTACGTAGTAAGTTTTCTTCTTATCAATGTAGAAAGTTGCATTGTAGCTGTGTTTGTTTTATACCTTTCTTAATTACCATTTCTTGAAAAACTTCAAATGCATTTTTTTTACGACATTTATATTTCACAAGTACATTTATCAAAAAAGTTTCTACAGTAAAAATTTTCTAAAAATGCTCTAAAATTATCCACTTCAAACACATTCATTTTGCTTTCGATACACTTAATGAAAAATAATTTCTTTTTGATATAAAAGTAAGATTATGTGCAGAGGGATCCAATTCTCACTGACTCATAATCGCCCCATAATCTTATAATTTAATGTTAGGACACGAGACCTATACAGTGATATATATACTGGACTTCAATTTACTAGTTTCCATAAAATTTTCGGAGGGGAAATATAAGATCTAGAAAAAAAATACGACAAGAAATATACACTTTTACCGGCCATAATGGAACTTCAAATATTTTGGCACCATGGCTGACCCACAACTTACTCCATCATTTAAGGTTTGATTAATTGGTGATGTATATATAGATTTATGTACATAATAATTCTAGGGATTGCCAATTGGGGAATCCCTAATACTCCTCTTTATCGACATTAGTCAATTGGGGCGTGTGTACACGATCAAAAATAAATGTGTAACTTTTGTTTTCTATCTTGTGTGCTATCCTCATCATTATTAATTTTATAGAAAGCGAGGGATTTGGGAAGCGTTTTCTAGACGGTGTACAATTTTGTAATAGGCTATAATATATGACAAACATAAATTTGTATAACTTTATAATAGAATGTTAACGGTCAATGTTGTTAATAATAAAACAATTTTTCTAACGGATATTCATGAGACATTTATTAACATACCTAACATTTACGTAGCATATCATGTATATATACATATTAATAATTATTACCTTCTCTTGCATTTATATGCTTTTACTATTTAATCTTACCTACCCTCTTTTATATTTATTTACTTTCTCTAATTAATTTTACTTTTTAAAAAATATGATATACGAAATATATCTTAACGAGTGCCATAGACAGATTGATATCTGAAAAAAAGGAATGTTAATCACGTCAGATTTACATGATTTTTTTTTTTTGAATTGTACATGTGGAAGTTCTTTTTTTAAAAGTTAAAAACGATTGTTACTAAAAATCATTCTTGCCCCTGCCTTAAAAGCGAAGGCTAAAAATAAATGGGTTATTCTAATGAGTATCCATTGGGCACTCATTAACACATTTAAAATTCACCTAACCTATTATATTTATACATATACTAACAATTATTACTCTTCCTTACATTTATATAATATTTCTATTTAATCTTACCTATCCTCTCTTATATTTATTTATTTTTTCTAACTAATTTTATATTTCCAAAAATATGATATCTAAAAGATATCTTAAAGAGTGTCCTATAGACACCCGTTAGACAGGCCTAAAATAAAATAAAGATCATGGAAAAACTTTTGTATTGAATGCTTATCTAACAATAGACAGAAAGTTGCAAGAACAAATCAATAGCTACTTTGGAGATTTTCTTGTACCGGTACAAATCAATAGATTTAGTGGTGTTTGGATTGCGGATTTTTATTTAAAAAATTCTTACATAGTTTTCTATAAACATATTTTTCAATCACTTTTTTACTTTACATAGATCAACTCGCTATAATGCATTTTTCTACAAAAAAATTTTAAAAAATAGCAATCCAAATGGAAAAATTATATGATACTCCCACCTAGAAAAAATATTTTGGAGTACAAAGTATCCATGACATTTTTGTAAAGTCATTCAACCGCTCAACAAGAGTCATTACTAATACCGAGTCAATACGTAAAAGCTAATATTGACCAAAAAAGAAAAACGCAAAAGCTTGTAGCCCAACACTTACTTTCAAACCAAGAAAAGTTAGGCAAAACAAAAAGTGAATACTACTACTAATTTAAATATCCATGGTGCTTGTTAGACCATGGAAGACCAGCCGTAGACAATCCCACAAACTTTTACAATGGCAGCCTTTTTTAGGCTGAGAAAATATAAAGGGCGTCTGGTCTACGGGGTCTAGTGGTGTACAATTCAGTCTCCGTAATTTGTGATGTCATCTCAGCCGACCAACAGAACCCAGCAATGGACCCCACTCTACGATTACGGTGCACGGTGGACCCCATCCGCCCCACGTTCCCCATTCGTAATCTTAGGCAATTTCAACTCAGAATCCAATCCTACCAGCGTGTACATTCACCACACTAAATCATAGCCGCTAAAACGAAATGTGGGCCCACCAACCACGAATGGGTTGACTGGAGACTTATTACGGAGTCATATCTTATTCAATTTTTTTTTCTTTTTCAAAGAAAATTAGCTTCAACTCCCCAAAATCCATGATTTGTAGTATCAAATTATGACGGACTAAATTTTAATTACTCCTTCCATTTTAAATTCAATGTCTTAGTTTCAATTGATACCATAGTTTGTCAGATCTTGTATCTGTTAAATTATAGATCTGTTATTTCTAGTGCATATTCAATCTATTATTAGTGTAAATTTTTATTATATAAATCATATCGCATCGGACGATTTCCATTAATTTATTAATAAAATTCGCTTTTTATAAAAAAAAAAGCTTAGACATAGTAATGTTCACCTTATTAGTTAATTGAAATGTATAAATATACTACAAACGAGTGGGCACAAATATAATTTGAGTGGTATTTACTATTTGAAGATGAATAGAATTTCAACGAATAAAGTGGTCATTGTTTTGAACAGTCTAATTAGAAAGACATTCAACTTAGAATGAAAAGGAGTAGTATTTGACCCTAATTTAAGTGTAGATAATTATCACTGATTTTGAATTTAGTTGGTTCCTTGAACCCTTTCTCCTTTTGTTATATCTTTCACATTTCTTTTGATTCTTTCCCTCACGCTTCCAATTGCTCTCACACTCTCCTACCTCGAATGGAAGCCTCATACAATAATGGATCACTAGTATACACATTGTGTGTGTAATTGCACAACCAATATATACACCAAATACAATCAATATATATGCTAAAAGAATGAAAACTTTTGATATTTAACTAAAAAATCATATAAATTTTTTGGGGGGGGGGGGGATTGTATTATCACATTACGGTTTGCCAAAAGACAAGATCTATAAGGATCTTTATCTTCACAAGAAAAAAAAAGCTACCAAATTTATTCTAACTTCTTAATTTAGGTCGTTCTTTTTTTGGATAATATTACAAGTAATCCAGATAATATTACAAGTAATCCATGTAATTTCATTAATCAAAAAATAATTTATTTGAAATATAAAAATGTGCACTTTAGATCCCATGTTGTTTACTTGAAATAGGAAACAACTTAATATAACAGCCAAAATTTTCCAATGATTTTTACCAAAAGTTTTTAAATGTTGCTTTTGCAACTTAAAGGAAGTGATAACCTCCAAAGTCAAAACAACAATTGGTTTGATTGAGTTGCAATTTTCCTCTACAAAATTATTTGATTGCATCATAATTGTATTTTTAAATCAATTTTTATTTTTCAATCATATTTTTATTTCATATATGCTAGATTACAAACAAATGCTTCAATCCAATTTAAGGAAAATTATTAAATACAGAAACAAAAAATGGACAAAAAATTGAAATTTTGAGAAAATTAAAAGATTATTATGTAATTCAACATTGATAGACAAATCACACTCACTCCCTAGTGGAGAATCCAACCACAATATGTACTCTAAAAGCAATATACTACCACTCATTGTATTTACTCCAATACCACAAAAGACAGAGCAGAAAGCACCTTCCATTTCATTGACCATAGACAAAACTTAAAAGTGTATTTTCCAAGAAAAAAAAAAAAGGGATAAGCATATGGACTAATTTATGCATCTTCTTTGCAAGGAAGAAAAATCTAAATGTAATTTTTCTCTCAAAAAAATTATAAATATATATTTTCCAACTTTTACAAACAGAATAATAAATATCAAGAAAAGAAAAGTGCTGAATGGACCCCACCATCTTACATCACCCAACCTTTGACTCTCTTGCTCTTTTTAAGCTGCTGTCCCTTCTATTCCCCAACCTCTACCTTTCTCTCTCTCTAAATTCTCCTCCATTCCCACCAAAACTTGTTTCTCCGAAACTCATTGAGCTACTAGCCGAGTCAAGATAGCTTTCAACTCGGTGCAAGAATCCCAACAAAAAAAATGGTCAGAAAAAGGAACGATTTATGCATAACGGTGCCGAATTTTTTCCGTTGTCCAATCTCATTAGACGTGATGAAGTCACCGGTCAGTCTCTGCACCGGAGTAACGTACGACCGGAGCAGCATTCAGCGGTGGCTGGACGGCGGCAATAATACTTGTCCGGCCACCATGCAAGTTCTTCAATCCAAAGATTTGGTCCCAAATCACACTCTCCAACGGCTCATCCAGATCTGGTCCGACTCGTCCAGGACTCGGTCACCGGCCACCGAGTCAACCGCCGTGAACTCGGTCACCCAGGCTGAAGCCAAATCCATAATTCAACAGCTCAAGAGCAATCTCCTCCTTCCCCCGGGCTCCCATGGGGAAAATATTTCTGGGTTCATCTCAATCAGCCTCCAATGCATGGGTAGATTAATCCTTTTCGCCAAACAATCGGAGGAAAATTCAAATTTCCTTTCGTCGGGAGGTTCGGAGCTTTTGCCGGCGCTAGTTTCAAATTTTTCCAAGCTTCCCATGCAAATTCAGGCCAGCGAAAAAGTTTTCCAGCTTTCTTACGTGCTTTTTAAAAATCACAAGTCCGCACTGGAGCAACAAGAAATGATCATCGACGACAAGTTCGTCGGCGCCATGTTAAACTTTCTCCAGCTAGGGAGTCGAGAATTCAGAATTTCCGTCGCAAAACTACTAAAAATCATTGCGAATTTGAGCAGCGAAAAAAGACACCTGCTAGGTGAAAACGACGACGTATACAGGGGCTTGTTGAGATTAATGATGAGTTCCGAGTGGGATCAAGAAGCCATGGAAAGTTGTTTATCTTGTTTGCTAACAATTTCAATGCCAAAGAAAAACAGACTCAGGCTTGTACGTAGTGGAGCAGTGGTTGTACTTTCAAAAGCGTTAGATGAGGCTGAATTAAGCGTTGGCTCAACTGAAAAAGTGTTGAAATTGCTTGAAATCGTGTCAACTTGTAAAGAAGGAAGAGTGGAAATTTGTGGGAATGAGAAATGTGTGGAGGCAATAGTGAAAAAAGTGCTCAAGGTTTCAACACTGGCAACTGAACATTCAGTTACTATACTGTGGAGTTTGTGCTGTTTGTTTAGGGATCAAAGGGCACAAGAAGCTGTGACAAAGAGTAATGGGATGGCAAAGATTTTGTTGCTGATGCAAAGCAATGTTTCAGGAGCAGTGAGACAAATGTGCAGTGATTTGCTTAAGGTTTTCAGGGTTCAATCTAGGAATTCTTGTTTATCAAGTTATGATACTAAGACTACTCATATCATGCCATTTTGATGTTTTGTGGGATTTTGTGATCTGGGATGTAGAATTTGGATGAGGGTTGAAGAAAGGGGCAGTTTTTTTTTTTTTTTTTGTAAATCAAAAGCAAATTTTTTTGACAAGTATACTTGCTATATAGACAAAGAAAGGAAAAAAATTCTTTTCATTTGAATTTTGTTTTGATATGTCATGAATTTTGGTTGTCTTGTTCTTTGATTTGATGTCTTCTTGATTGAAACTTAAGCTGTCATGTCTTGGACACAAATTGGAATGTTAGTACAAAGCTTGATTTTGTTGCAGTTAGTTCCTACATTTCTGGCCAAATTTGTTTAAATCAAAAGATGATATAGATTGAATTTTTACAGTCTGAAGACAAATTAAAAGCACATGACATATTATTTCTGAAGCTAAACCTGATCTATTCAATCTTTTTTCCCCCTTTTTGCACCATGTAGAAGTAATTCCAGTCATTCTCTTTGCATATAGTAGTGTAACCAGACTCACAGATTGAAACTCAGAGGATAAGAAAACTTCAAAAAGATACCACCTAAAAGGAGAGAAGAAGAGTAGAAAGAAGGGAAAAAAGAGAGAGAGAGAGAGAGAGAAAAGGGTTCAACAATGGTTTCCAACACATTGCCTTTTCTTCTTTTCTTTCCCAAGTTGATATTTGGAGGAAACAGAATCTGCATATGGGGGACCAGAAAATAATGTGCACCCAGAATTCAGGGTTCTGTCAGCAAGCTGATTAAAGGCTTGCATGATTTAGTACATTAAATTAGTTGTACAAGAGAAGAAGACAAGGAGCAGTTATTGCTGAAACTCCAGCAGACTTTTGCTGACTCCCTTCTTTTCCCTTTCAATTAGTACTATATAAATTAATTTGATTGCAGAAAAGAGATGGAAGAGATTGGAATCACAACCCCAAAAAGAAATCTGTGGAAAGAGGAGGCTGGGATATGTAAGGTACATGTGAGTAAATTGTTTGACCATTCCATTTCTAGTAAAGATATAGTATTAATAATAGGCCAAAACGGATTAGAAAATGCACCCGATAACCTAGTGGAAGTTAATTTATGAGGGATCTTGAAAAAAGGATATCACTAAAACAATTGGGGGCTTGTGAATTGATTGATTCAATGGTTGGAGGTTTTGCAATTTATTAGTATTCAATTTGAGCAATGGATTTTTTTTAAAAGCCAAAAAGCATCGATTGGCAATTCCAAAAGTTGGAGTAGATGGTTCTCTATGCACTTGAAAGTCTAAGGTCCCTTTTTCTTTCAAATTTAATTGTCCTGTCCTTTCTCTATTTTTATAATTCATCGTGTGTTTCCCATATGAATATGAATATATTTATATTTAAATGTGGAGATATAAGAAAATTACATGGGCTTTCCCTGATTTCTATCCTAATTATAAAGACACCCCTTTATGGCAGGCTTGTTTAAGATTTTCTTACATTAAAATGGTTCATTAAATACTAAGAAAAGAAACAGACCTTATGGTCCATCCCTTGCTACTTACTTTGTTAGTTCTAGCATACAAGAAAAGTCGTGAATTTTGTTTTCCAACTTGACTAGTACAAATTTGGGAACTTATTGAAGTCGACGTGGGTTCTAGTTTTTCACCAATTGAATCAATGAAGTATTGACGTTTCATCTAATTTCCTCCTTATTCAATCAAACTAACAACCTAGTTGGTTAAGCAGTGGATTCATCGAACTAACTAGTTGAACCCTGATTAATTTAATTCGAGCACTATCAAACTCTGTTAGGAACAATTCTCTCGACGTAGTTTCCTCTATTCATGAGATTCAAATCCAAAATCTCAATGAATAGATATCAACTCCTTGCGACTTGAGCTAGTCATCGTTGGTCACCAGGGTTCTAGTTTTTCACCAATTGAATCAACGAGATATTGACTTTTCATTGAATTTCTTGCTTATTCAATCAAACTAACAACCTAGTTGGCTAAACAGTCGATTCATTGAGCTGACTGGTTGAACTATCACGCTAGGCCAACTATGGGCAAAATCTCACCTTTGCTATAATGAGTCCTAAAGGGAAGGAAAATAATTCAAAACACAGTATAGGGAAAAAAAATTTACTTGCCTCTAATGAGAAAAGTTATTGGATTTTCTCACAATTTTGCAAAATCTGAGAGGACACCAGTGTAATTAAGTAGCACGTGGGTTGGGCTTTTTATTTGTTTGAATTACATATTTTGTGCACATAAAAGTTCATTGGATCCTGTCTATAAGGCCAACTGGCCTATGGGGTATGTATGTGTGGATGTTTGGCTACAAAAATGGGCATATTGAAATGATTTTGTGAAAGTGGCAGCATTAGGACAAAGATAGTCCGCTTTGTTTGTTCTCAGCACTTGTGTCAGACTCATTAACCCAAGGAGGTACCATGTTGGCCCAAGTTGGGCAACTCACGTGACCTATGATTGCAGGCAAGGGAGAGTTTCCAAGGTGAAATTTAGGGATAATTTCGAAAAGCCCCCCTAAGGTTTTTCATAATTTCATTAGGCTCTCTTGAATTTTATAAAATTACACTTACCTCCTTTGGCAGAATTGTGGGCCTAATTGCTTATATCACATGGGATAAAATTACTCATATACCCTAAGACATTTATGTCTTATTAGAAACTAATATTTAACGGTTGAGTAGTGAGGTCTAATTAACTATTAGTAACTAATTAATGAAACTAATTGTTTAGAAAAACTTTAATGATGAATAGTAACTTGCAATTATAAAATAATACCAATTGATATATCAAATGGTGCAATTTTTGTTACTAAAAGAACTTGACAATGACTAGAAATTTTTTCTAAAATTCTTAAAACTGTGATAGTTGTAAAGTAATTTCATGGAAGTAAAGGAGAAAGGAGATAGAAGACAACAGAAATTCAATTTTTTTTTTCTATTCAAAATCACGTGAATCGTATCAAACCTCATGTTAAGAGACATGAGCGGCCTATTTTGCTAAATTTTGTGATCATTAGTGTAGTTTTATTGTTTTTTTTTGTTGTCTAATATATTGAATGTGAACTTTTTGAATAGTGAAACGTATGTGTTAATTTTTTTCAACCTTTATTTATTTTCATTATTTTACTAATACAACTTATACAAAGGCATAAGGGGTATTTATGGAATAAACTTTTTATCTCTCTCCTTAAAGAGCCTTTTTAATGATATTTTTCTTGACTTGAACTGATTTTGTTATCAAAATCTTAACCTCAAGAAAGGTTAGTGTAATTTTACAAATCTCAGGTGAGACAAGTGACATTGTGAGAAATATCAAGAGAGGTTTCTGAAATTATCCCTAAAATTTATCGGTGCCTCAAGCTAGCAGCATTAGCAGTTCTACAGAACAATTCAAACAAATTCTTGCTAATACATACAAAGAAAAGCATTACCATAAAATTTACCATCGCTTTCATGATGAAACAATCCATGCCTACATAACATGTTTTTGAATGTTTTTTCTGATGCAGACACATAACATGTTTTTGAATGTTTTTTCCCCCTAATGCAGACACATAACAAGTTTTTGAATGTTTTTCTAATTAGAAGTTTAAGAACACCTAACAATCAGGACACATTACTCAAACAGCAATAAACTGTAGCCGTTGTGACTAAGATTATTCACGTAATATTTCTTACAAATTCAAACACGAAAATTACTAAACAAAAGGTAAAATTATCAGTATTAGACATAATAAATCCTGCCAATTCATCAATATGACAGATTTTAGCCGTAATTCCCTTGTCAAAAGGAACTGATCATCGTTTAGACTACTAAGAAAACAAAAAACTACCAATTAGATGGCATATAGCCATCATCAAGGTTAAATTACAACTGTCATTTTTGCATGATAAGAACCTGCTGAGTAAACTAACAATTATCTGCTATAGAACTTTTAAAATCACCATAATTAACAAACTGAATCCTCAATATTGAATTAACTACTGATTAACAAGAAGATATTATCCCCAACATTTCATTTTTCCTGCTGAAAACAAGAATACTGAAGAAATTAAAGCACCCCTCAACAGAAAAAGAAATAACCCTAGTTTGGCCCATCATTTTGAACTAGTGAAACTTCATGCTCGTAACTTTTTTGCATATTTCTGGCCCCTATTTTGCTTTCTTTCAATACTTCACAACTTGAATAAAACAATATGAGACTACTAATAAATAACACGACCAATTTCAATTGCACCAATTATTTCCCTCCATTTTCTCGGCCAATCATTTCCATGATATTTGCCCATGACTCAGAAGAAACTAACTAAATATAAAGAATGGGCTTGCCAAGCTTGAAGATGACTTTCTTTCCTTGTACAGCGAAATTAATTTAAAACAAAAAAAGGAAAGGGATGGGATGCGTAAATGGTTGGGTTGTGGAGAGGTTTAGTTTTCCGGGCTAGAGTTGGCTAAGCTAACTTGTTTTATGTCCAACAGCCCAACCAACCAAAGCCTTGAGGCTAAATTCACAATATTTCGTACGAAATAGGCACCATTTTTTGTTTTTGTTTTTAACAAAAAAGGTGAATTACAATAACCTTCCCTTCAAGTTTATGTAAAAGTTAGGGATCGACCTCCCCTCTTCTCTTATTTTCAAAATAACATGGACCTCTCTTATCAATGCTTTCCATCAATCCAAAACTTACTAAAAATAGGTTTGATTTTACATTTTTGCCCTTTACCTTTCTTGTTAATGTCCTTTGCATTTACTAAAAGAAAGTTGTCAATAAAAAAGAGTTGTAGTTCTCTCCGAAAACGAAAAATAAGTAGATAAAAGAGGGTTTCATCATGAAAATTGAAAAATTCATAGATTTGTCATTTTATTCTAGATTTTTTTTATACCCATTTATCAAAATAAAGACACTTGCACTTGTATCAATTTCTGTAATAAAATGAGGTATTTCCAATTGTATATTTAACAAATATCTTAATACTTGGAAATCCAAACTCGTACATACATTAGCATTAGATACTGGAATCAAAAGATCAACTTATTTGGTGACAAATTTAAAAAAAAGTACAATGATGATAACAATAAAAAAAAGAAGTTAAAACAAGATAGGAGGTCCCTATTACCATAAAATCAAGAAGGGACATATCTGACTTTTGCAAAAACTAGAGGGGAGGTTATTGTTTTTTAACCAAAATAATAAAAATAAGAAGAACACCATACATGCATGATATGTTTTGTATTCTTCACATAAATTTCTCTGTTTTAGCAAGTCATCACAATACAACATAGCAAGAACAAAAACCATTATGGATGAGCGATGTTAACCTAATTAAGGCTTTCAATCTCTCAATTCAAGCAACTCCTCCTCTTACTCCGAGAGTAATTACATTCACATCTGCTAAAATTTTGATTGCCGATTACATTCATTGTACTGATCTCGCTCATGAACAAGGCATCGAATCCCAATACATATAAGCAATGCATTACTAACAAAAATAAATTAAATTAGGGGAAAGAGTAAACTTGCATTCATGACTCATCCCTTGCTTGGACTGGATTTTTGGTCATATGTTTGACTTGGGCAGTGCATTCCATCTCAAGTGGAATTCACTATAGAATAACTGGCCCAGATGTGGGAAGCATCAAACCGGACTTGCACCATAAAGCACGCAATTTAGGGGTGTGTGCTTGCAGATGCAAAAATTGATTTTGACTAACTAGAGCTTGATCGGGTTGTAAATTTATGTAAAAAAAATATAGTGTAGTGATATGATACATGCGAGATAAAAATGTTATTATGAAATGTGCCAAAGAATTATTTTAAAATTTTTTCTGCAAAAAATTCACAATCTAAACAAACTCGCTAGATTGCCCTTATATGTTGCATTTGTGACAATTAACTAATATTTTGATTTAGATCACTTGAATTATTAGTTTAACTTGCACACAGTCCTATAGAGCTAAATTAGTGATTTAACAAAAGCATGAGCATAAAAAAAGAAAAATAATGAGATATTTTAGTCTTTAGGATCTTTGATATCTTCGCTAAATTTCATTATTGGTTTGGATAGAGGTCATCTGATCATTATGTTGCGGTTCAACTGTCTAGGAAGCACTTGGCTTGCACTTCTCATTTAGATGAGAAGTTGATGTACTCATTCAAGACAAGTATAAATTGTTTTCCTTTATAGTAAAATTGATTTGTGGTGAACCACTGGGGTCGGTCTAATGAAAGAAGGGGCTGTCAGGTTCAAAATTCAAATCTTATATTAGAAGTGGGAAGAGTGTGAGAAGGAGTAGAAGGGTTAAAGAAAAAGATTTTTTTTTTGATTTTTTGGTGTATTTAGAAAAAATATTTACCTTCTCTTTTTACGAAAATAAACATCCATACAAACTCTTTCAAGCAAAAATTCAACATATTTCTGCTTGCAAATTTATATATTTCTCGAAACATCAAAAAGTGAAAGAACGGTATAAATTGGATTAGAAAATATCAGAGTAAGATTCAAATGCTTGGTTGAACACTCAAAATTTATAGCAAGTACAGCGACTTCCTTAACTTCTCAAGGATAACTGGATAAAGAGGTGTTACAATCTTCTAAAAAATTGACTAAATGCTAGGACCTTATTTGATAACCCAGTTCAGCATTTAAACTTAATAGATTCAGTTTTAATACGTTTAGATGCGTTTGATAACAAAACATAAAACATCTATATTAATTAAGTGACACTGAATTTTCTAAACAAAATTTGCTCCAAAAAATAAGTGATAAACTATTCACTTATCATTTAATATAATATACACTCAAATATATCATATTTAGTACTTAACTATTCAGTAACATAACGGATTCATTTAGTTTTCAGATTTAATTTTTTATCAAACACACCCTAAATTAAAGAAACTACTTGATGTACATAAATGCTAACTCCAAGACATGGACGCAGAATAATTCAAAATGATTCTTGTCCCTTCAATTGAAAATCAATAGGAATATATGTCAATTGCACAATCAAAGTTATATGCTCACCAAAAACTGATATCCAGATTGCATTGCAATGTTTTAGAATTTCTATAAAGTAATGTACTATAACAATATAATGTGTGTGAGATAAAAAGATAATTGAAAAATGTATCAAGAAAATGTTTCAAAAAATTTTCTATAAAATCTTACTATTCCAACATGAAAAATTGTGGAATTGAAAGATATATGTGCTAACAAACTTTTCTATGCTTGCCTAACATCTATATCATGTATCTTTTGGACAATCTAAAAATAGCAGCAATATATTAAGACTTAATCTTTTATATATTGACGGTATATATATTATCACGAGTGGATACGTGATATATGAATAAAATTTGGATTTCAAATTTAAATCAGATGATTTGGCATACATCCAATAGTGATCGTATACATTATTAGTGTATAGAAGATTAATTTGGGGAGTGTTGGATTGGATGATAAGGTGAGAGAGATTGTAGGTATGGATATAGAAGATTAATTCATATATTGATATGAGACCATAGGACTTCACTCACTTCATAACCTCAGCCCAAACAATCTGAAGCCCGGGCTCCCTATTAGGAATATTTACCCCATTCACATGATCCTTTTTTTTTTTTTTGGGGGATTTCACATGATCATTGATCAGGCCAAGACAGAGCTTGTGGCTGGCTTGCATCTTTGCCTATCAAGTCAAATCCAGCAACCACAAATTGCGATTAAGTAATACAATATTTTGAAACTAATCTTTTTTTTGGTCACTGTAATTATTTAACGCGTGGGTAAATTATACATTATTGAAATCTGATTAAATAACAACTATAGATTTTTTTTTTGTAACAACTATAGATTTTGTTTTTCTGCACACCATACTTTATGGATCTTATGCATTTTAGGCTTTTCTAAATCTCACTCATTTACTCCTTGTAAATCTTGGTATATGTTACATGCTTGCATCTCTACTTTTCTGGATCTCATCCATTTCTATTGTCAATATTGTCCTACACAATCCTATAAATGCATAGGTATTTTCTAAATCTTATTGTCAGTTATTTATTTCTCATGCATTGTCTTTCACCCCTTTCTAATTTCTACAGAAAATGTCGACTGGCCACGAGCAATGAGTTTTTCTTTTTCTTTGTTGGATTTAAAAGAGACTTTAAGTCTTGTAAAGTACAGTCAATGTGTTTCGTTGAAGTGCTTTTGCATTTTTATTTTTTATTTTTTGTATGCACGTTGATAACTAGACGAAGAGAAAGAAGCTGACTTTCCATAGTAGGAACTAGGGCTGCAAACGAGCCGAGTCGAGTCGAGTTTTGGCCTTATCGGGTCGAGCCTTGACTTAATTTCATTGAACTCGAACTCGAACTCGAACTCAAGCTCGACGAGCTGGCAATTTTGAAGCTCGAGCTCGAAAAAAATAAAAATAATTATTTTATTTTTTTAAAAAATAAATAAAATAATATTTTTTCTTAATAAATAATAAAATATTAAGGATATTTATGTAATTTTACTATTAAAAATATATATATATATATATATATACTCGAACTCGCGAGTCTAACGAGTTTAATATTTTGAGCTCGAGCTCGACTTTGACTCAACCAGCTCGAGCTCGAGTCGAGCTCGGTGTTGATCGAACTCGAGTCGAGCTTGAATCGAGCCGCTCGATTCGTTTGCACCCCTAGTAGGAACAAATGCATCCACATTTGTTACTTGCTATGGACTTCTAATGGAACTAAATGCTAAAGGATTATCTCAATCAAGCACCTTTGATGAAAGAAATGTGCCATTAATTTGAATGGTTTGAACAATCAGATATCTAGTTTAGCCAATCTAAAGTTTTTAATTTATTAGGACAGTTTAGAGTCTTAATTTCAAGATAAGAGATTCGTGAAGTTGTACCCATATTACCACATCTTTCGATTAGAGTTATTGCATTTTAATTGTGATAGTAATTAAAAATACGAAACATTCCAAATGGTTAAACCTCAATAATAATGGTAATTAAAATGACAAATTCCTTATTAAAAGTATTTAGCGGTCCTTACATTCCATCTCCAATTCTTATGTGTGTGTCAAAGTTTCTTACCCAAAGAAATTTCTTACTCGAAATAGTGTAATTAATTGCATCAGCCACAATTTTAAAACTGTAAAATATATTAGTATAAAAAAAATAGATGCTCTTGAAACAAAAGAGAAATATATAAAAAGAAAAGTGTCCATATTTATTTGAAGAATCTTGATATGAATATTACGACACATATGTATAATTATGTGCTTTTTGTTAATATGAAAAAGTACTGAAAGAAAAGCATAAGTAAAAGAATTCAGCAATTTCTATCAGTTGAATGTCAATTGACAACTAACCTCAGTAACAGTTAGAAAAAATGTAAATAATCTTTTATTCAACAATTTCTATCCAACAATTACTAACCCAGTAACACTTAGAAAAAATGTAAATAATCCAAATTTAACAATGCACCTCACATTATTCAATTTAAATTTACAAAAAAAAATTTGAAAAGTTCAACTAGAAAGAAATAATGTACGGTTCATATATTTTATTCTTAAATAATTAATTCATTCTAATTGTAAAATTGCATTTCATTTGCCTTAACAAGGAAAAATAACATTCAAAATGTTGATGCAACTTTTTTCATTTGTTTAAATTTGTTGATTTCATTAGAAACTTAACCCTGGGTTTTATTTTTTTAAGTGAAAAAAGGCACATCTAAATTCTTGCTGGTAAACGAGCTTTCCAAGGGGTAAAAGAAGGGATGAGTATGGTGAAAATAATTAGAATGATTAAAATCTAACAAGTCAATTTATTTACTCTAATCCCCTTTAGAAATTGATTTTATGATTTAAGTCTTTACTTTGCTAATAATTATGAATTCTATTTATTAGACTTGCATTTGTAGAGAATGGAGATTTGTGTAATAAGACAAAGATTATGTAAACAAAAATGTAAAAGCTCTTTCATTAAACAAAAAGTGTGTTTCCTTGAAGAGAGAATTTTTGATGCAAACAACCTCTTTCCGTCTCTGAAGATTTTAATTTGACTGTCATTAAGTTCTCTAGAGGAACAAACAATTGCAAAGCTGAGACTAGTTGAATAACAAAGTATAAACATTGCTCAACAAAAATACCATTTCGTTTCTTTGATTTTTCATTTTGATCAGTTTGAATAGTTAATCACTTGGAATGGAAACTAAAAGATGAAACATCAAAAGAAAAAGCTTTAGAATATTTACTTTCTTTAGACATCCAAAAGTACCTTTGCTAATTTGAAGATAAAGAAAGTTTGCGAATGAAAACAGTAAAGAAGAAAGACACACGTAAAGATTACTCTTGTACAAGTTTTTTTTATTTCTGGATCTATAAGACACCCATTTGACGCAAATTTTACCATTCTTTTGCTACGCCCCTTCTCTATTGAAAAGTAGCATGACCAAGATGTATTTTTTTTTTTCTAGTCTCCATTGAAAAAAATTGTTGTATGTCTTAACATTTTAATTAATTGAGTGTATGGTTCTTTGTTAAGGAAAAACAAAAGCAAGTTAAAAAGTTTCTGTACTACTCTGATTCCAATACAAAGAAGGAAGAGAAAAGTGTGTCTTGCATATAAGCTTGTGCTCAGCTAGTTATAAGCATCACATCAAATCAATCTGTAGCAGCATTGAAGAAGATTTCAGGAATTGAGATTACACAAGTTTAAACTCTATTAAACATCAAACCAGAAAAGATCATGGAGAACATTTTACAAACAGTGTGTGATAGATAATGTTGGACTGATTGATGCGTGATTATGCTTGCCACTGCAGTCACAAAGTTGCTGCTAGCTGCATCATGTCATACCAAAAACTTAAGAGAAGTGGCTCTGTTTCTGAGGGACTTGGCTCAATTGAGTCTGTTTCTGAGCCACTTGATTCTTCCTCTGTTTCTGAGGGACTTGGCTCACTTGATAAATCTGTTTCTGAGGAACTTTATTCTTCTTCTTCGTCTTCTTCTTCTTCTTCTGAGTCACTTGATGTATAGCCAAAATGTTCAATTACGATCCTTAGAACTTCGTTTCCCATATCCATCTGTTCTTGTTGAATTTGCTCCACTGAACTTTCAACAGACTCGCTACACCGTCTCACCTCGATCATTTCAAGAGTCGGACATTCCCCTAAACAAGAAGGCACCTCTTCCAGCTTCGTACAATCATGCACAACCAATTTCTCAAGACGGGGAAAAATAGCAGAAGATGCAATCCAGCTGCAAAATTGCAAGCCAGACAATTTCAAGACGCAGAGGTTGGGGAACTCCCCATCTTTCGTTTCCCATTCCTCCCCATCCAAAGAGCGATAGAGTAATTTAAGCACTTCAAGATTGGGCAATTTTCCAATTGTTGAAATTTCACTCCATGGCTGATGATTACGTAAGAGGGTCAACTGCTTCAAATTCAACGGGAATTTAAATCCATATCCTGCAAAAAATGACAGATTGAGTGATTTAGTTGACTCAAAGACTCAAACACGAGAATCCCGTCACCAATTCTGGTAGGTTCTTCTCTTGATTCGCAGGATCTCGTACATTCTAGCTTGCGGATGCTTGGAAACTTTGTCAGCATCTTTTGCAAGCTTTGAGAGGAGGGATCAATGGCAATGTTTAAAGTGTCTAAATGATCTAAACATGGGGATACTTCAAGATTTTCAACAAGAAAAATAAAACCACAATCGTCACCTGTATGTAGATGCCTCAATGTCTTAATGTTCCAGATAGTCTTCGGTAACCAACAATCCACATCCAATCCACTAGCCACTAAAGTTTGTAACCTTGAGAGGTTGTCTATTGCAGATGGGATGGATTTCAATCTTGCAATATCAAGTCTCAAGAATCGCAAATGAACAAGCAATACTACTTCCATAGGAAAAACTGCAACAGAATTGATGCCTCCTAAAATCAACACTCTAAGAAGTTTAGGTAACGAAGACTCCAAATCCAACACAGTAAGCTCAAAACATTGAATCAAGATCATGGTGCGTAAATTAGGAAAAGATAGCATTGCCTCCGGAGTCTTTAATTTCCTGGAATTTGTATCATAAACTCCTCGGTAGGCGTTGCTTAGGCAAGTAAGACTATAAGGATCTTTCCCATGACGAATATTATGTATAAAGTTTTCTTCTTCGAATTTTTGCACACAAAACTCATGCACCAAATCGTGAAGTCTGCAGGCTTTGGTATCGCCCGCACTTCCTCGTTCGGTAACCATAACTAAACTTCTATCAACCAGAGCCGTCAAGCAGTCGTTGGCCACATCCTCTAAGCTCTTTCCTTCAGTCTTTCGTAGAAATCCTTCAGAGATCCAAAGCCAGGAAATAATGCAGACATCAGATATTTTGCCTACTGAAAATACACAAAAGTAAAGAAGGCATGACTTCAAATCATCTGGTAAATGACTATAACTCAGCTCAATTGTCTTCCTGCAGTATTCATCAGCAAGGACACTACTGGAAGTTAGACTCTTCGCAACTTCTTTCCAGTAATTTTCTGCAATATTAGCAAAAATTCCAGCAACAAGGACAACCGTAAGAGGTAAGCCCCTGCAAAATTTTGCTATTTGAGATCCAACTTCAATTAGTCCTGGAGGGCATCCTTCTTTACCAAATAGCTTTTTCTGCAACAATTTCCAACTCTCTTCATCAGTAAGCTGCCGAAGATGGTGAGCGTTGCTATCAGGACTGAATTGCAATTCAATTCTGCTGGTAAAAAGAATCCTGCTTCCATTAGCATCATCCGGCAATGAACTTTTCACCAAATTCCATGCCTCAATCTCCCACACATCATCCAAAATGATAAGATACCTATTTCTCTTCAAACGCTTGTACAGCATGTGAGCCAAATCAGCTTTATCCATCTCAAGATATTGATCAGGACTCTCAGAACAAATACTACACAAAAGCTGAACTAACAAACTCCGCATGCTATATACTTGAGAAACAGCACACCAAGCAACGATATGAAAGTGCCTCAAAATTAATGGATCATTGTAAATTCTATTGGCCAATGTTGTCTTACCAAGTCCACCCATACCCACAATTGAAGCAAAATCCAACAGCTTTGAACCCCTGGTAAGCCTATCAATAATTGTCTTTACCTCATCATCAAAACCCACCACAACGTCATTCAACATTGGGGTGCTACGTTTTGACTCAATGTGGAAAGATTTCCGGTTAGTTCTCTGAGCTCCAGTGTCATGCTTCGTGCACTCATAGGTTTCAATCTCAGTCCTCAAAAGCTGGATATCTCTGACAACACTTTCCAAATATTCATGTTTATCACCAATCACAATAGAGTCAATGACAAACTCTGCCCTGTAAGCAACCTCTATAACACGACTCCAAAGAGCTTGGAGTTTTCCATTCCGGTTGCGCTGGTCTACTATCTTGCCAAGAAAAGATCTTAAGAATAGAAGATCGTCTAGCACTGTGTGGATTTGATCTTTTGGGAATGCAATTGAATCATCAGCCCCATTACAACTTTCCAGTTCAATCAGATTTTCAAGGAGAAAATCCATAGAGCCCAACTCATTGGTCCTAGGAAAGCCAAATGGCGATACTGATGTTACTGGATAAACCTGTTCAACTTCTGCCTTAATAAACTTGAGCACTTTGAGCAAATGAAAAAGAGCAACATCATTATCCTTGGCCAAGCCTTCTTTGATCAATTGATTCACAGAAAGTGAGAAAATTACGATTGCTGCATCACAGACCACAACTCCAATAAGAGTCTTCATTCCACGGCGTAGCTCTTTGAACTTCTCCGGATGCCTGAGAAGGATTGTCAGGAATCTTAGCCCGTCAAGGAGTTTTTGCATGTGAAATATAATTGGAACCAGAATACTGGTACAAGATTCTAGTAGCTCCGTAATATTGTGGACGAGAGAATCCATAAAGTCAACTACTATATGCTTATTCTTCTCGAGAGCTGAAGTGTTTGATGATCTTGATAACTTTGAAGCAGTCAAGACATGGATATAAGTTTCTCGGACTTGTGGATCACTGAGATTAATCTTTCCACCTATTAGTTGAGAAATTTGAAGTTCCGTTTCATTGCGTACTTCACCTTCTCTGTCAAACCACCATATAGAAATCAGGCGTTGTGCATTGATAGCCACCACTTCAGCGTGAATTAAGAGATCTATCAATTGCTGACCCTGAAGCATGGCAAAGCGAATGAAACTTTTCCAGAACATTAGCTTCTCTTTAAGGGTTCCGAATACGTCCCTTTTGCGGAGTTCCGCCAGATTCTTTGAAACCGAATCAATGAAATCAATAACCAGTTCTGGGTCCCTCAGCCAGTAATAGTCCAACAGAAAGTTGATGCACGATTCCTTGATATCTGTCTCGAAAAACAACTTGATTGCTTCCCGGAATATGCTGAGCTCACTTTTGATTTGAATCAAACCAGGTGAACGGGAATGAATCAAGTATTCGCTGCAAGCAAATACAAGATCTGGCATTCTTCTTTTAATCAGATTTTGAATTCTGAAAGAAGCAACATCCTTCTCCTCCTCATCTCGTTCCAAACAGGTTTCATGGTTCCTCCTCCTCCTACACATTCTCAGATACAGATCAAAGGTTTGTAACAGTCTCACCTCTTTCTCTAGGTTCCAGATATCAAAACACAACTCATACTCCAGGGTCTTATTCATCCAGCCCAGATAATCTAGAGCGGAATCAAAGCAATCAGTGCTACTACTGGAGGATATCTCCATCATTGTATCTTCTCTTCACTCTGAGATCAAATTTGTATCTTGAATAATAAACTCAGTTCAAGGTTTACAACTTTCTGATTATCTGAAAATTGTCAAATTGGCTAGACTCTTTTTTTTCTTTTTCCGTTGCAATTTGCAAAGACTCTTTATCTTGTCTAGTTGTCTTGGTGGAGACTTTAGTCTACTTTCGGCCTAAACGAGTCAGCTTTTGTCTACTTTCGGCCAAAGTGCATTCGCAAATATTGGTAGATATGACACCAATTCGGGGCAAACCTGCATACTAAAGCGGCCGTAGTAAATGGTTGTAATACGTACTCTTCATTTTCGATATCTACACGAAATTGTAAAATAGGGAATATAATACTAAAGCAGTAAATAGTTATATTTTCACCAGAATGTAAACACAATACTCAAAACTGCTCCGTCAATATTTTCCAATACTCAAAACTGCTCATATTTTCCATCAATGCCATCGTCAATATTTTTTCCCTTTCTTTCGATAGTGTACTTAAAAAGTGAAACAATATGAAGATAACAAGAAATGACAATTTGATGGTTCGTAAAATCCAAACTTAGCTAAGGTATCAGATAAATTAAGGAAGTTGATTGCGTTAAAAACTGAAGCTTGAAGAAACGTACCTTTAAAGGTATCCTAAGATGCCACACCCTTTTAAATATAAAAGATGAATTCTAAGTTGGGACTAAATTTTACTGATTAATTTGATTTTGTAAAGAATCTGTAAAATTGCCATTTTAAAAGTGAAGAGCAAATAATTTCATTTGAGGAAATGTGAGGACGTTTCGAACAATTTTCCCTTTCATAAAAATAAACATCCATGCAAAATCTTTCCAGCAAAAATTTGACATATTTCACCTCGCAAAATTATATGTCTCAAAACATCAAAAAGTGAAAGATTGGGATAAATTGTATTAAAAAATCTCTGAGTAAGACCCAAATGCTTGGTTGAACACTCCCTTAAAATTTATATAGCAAGTACAGTCACTACAACTCCCTTAAATTCTCAAGGATAAGAGACGTCACAATCTTCTCAAAGTTGGCTAAACACTAAATTGATGAAATCTGATGTATATAAACGCTAACTCGGAGACTTGGATATAGAATAATTCAAACAAGTCTTGATCCTTCATTGAAAATCAAGAGGAATATAAATCAACCGCATAATCAAAGCTATGTGCTCAAAAAATATATCCTATTTCAACTGCAATTTATTAGGATTTTTATAAAAAAATACTTTGACAATGTGATATACGCAAGATAAAAAATAATTAAAAATGTATTAAAAGAATAATCTAGAAATTTTTCTATGAAAACTCACAATCTGAACGGAACTTATGATTTATAGAGTCGAAATACTTACTTGTTAACAAATCCTTTTGTGGTTGCCTAACATCTATATCTTGTATTGTTTTGGAAAATCTGAATCAGAAGGAACATATTAATATAAGACCCTGGGACTTCACAACCTCAACCCAAGTCACTGAAACAATCTGAAACCAGTCTCCTTTCTAGGATAATTTACCCCATTCACATGATCAGGCCAAGATAGAGCTTCTGGCCGCAATTGTCTCACATCTTTACTCATAATGTCATATCGTGGTAAGTTATACATTATTTTTTGAAGGGAGTTATAAATTATTTTGAATCCAATCTTTTGTTCACCGTAGTTATTAAAAGTGCTAGTAAGTTATACATTAATAAACCACTGGGATTGGTCCAGTAGCAAGGGGAGCACTCTTAGAATCTTCCTAGTTTCTAGATTCAAGATTCAAATATTGTGTTTAGCAGTTGAGATTTGGAAGAGTGTAGGAAGGATTCAAATCTTGTGTCTGACAGTTAAGGTCAGAAAAGTGTGGGAAGGGGTGAAAGGGTTAAAATTATACATTATTTGATGCGTATATTAAACAAACTAGAAGTATTACTCGAATTTGATTCGTTTATTTGTACAAATATTCGAATTTGAGTTCAAGCCCGACTTATTGAACTAACGAGCAGAATTTGAGCTTGAATTTGAGTTTGGAGATGATTTAATTATATTTTTAATAAATAATATATTATTTTAAAAAAAGTTTAATTGTATTTTTTGATTTTAAAAAAAGTTTAAATACTAATTTATGTATAATTACGTTTTTAGTAAAATATAATATATAGTATTAAATGTATTTATATATTTTTTATAATTGCATATATGTTTGCGAACTAATCAGGTTCGTGTTCAACTCGATTATTAACTGAGCCTAATATCGTGTTTGAATTCGATTAATTTGTTAAACGATCTAACTTTTTTCAAACAAGAACAAGTCGAACAACATGTTCGTGAACAACTTGTTTCGTTAAAAGCTATAATCACCGATTTCCATTGTCAAATGACTTAGGATTTGTTCATGGTTGATTATTCAACTGATTATAGATTTTGATTTAAGATAATCAGTTTTTGTGATGTTTTAAGTTGCTTTTGTTTTCATATTGTAGATTTTTTAATGATAAAAATAGTTAAAATCTATAATCACCCAAAAAGGACATTTGATGATTTTGATTATTCTCTATAATCAATTTCCATAATTGATTTTGTAAAATCTAAAGCAGGCGAGAACAAGGCCTCAATATTGTCTTGCATAATCCTAGAAATGCCTACGTATTTTCTAAATCTTGTTGTCAGTTTTTCATTTTTCATGCATTGTCTTTCCATCACGGTTAGGCAAAAAGGACCTCATTCTACTTTCTAAAAATATATATCTACTGGCCACGACATTTCAATCAAGGACCTTCAGTGAAAGAAAAATGCCATGAATTCATTGATACAAGAGAGACTGTCTTGTGACTGCTAACTGACAGGTGCCGAACCTGTGCAATAATAATTACTAAAAGTCCTAATTACCACCACAAATAATTATAGAACAAATCCAAGTATTGGAGCAGGGACCCTAGGTGTGCAATGGGTTACTTGATTCACCCTGTTCCCGAAGAGTTTGCTTGATCCGATATACCAGATTAGTCTATAAGAGTATTACTTTTGTGTACAATGGCAAGTAGGGTCGATTCCACAGGGAGCGGGTAGGAAATTATTTCTTTCCAAATTAGTAGAATGGAATTGGGGGATTGACAGGTGCCGAACCTGTACAATAATAAATACCTACTCGAGAAAAATACAGATTTTGTATATAGCGGTGAGTAGGGTCGAATCCACAGGGACTGGGGATAATTCGTTTCTTCTAGAGTTCAAAGTATGGGGGGTTTTGGATTAAATGCTAACTAAATAAATTAACTGCAGAAAATAATTAATTAAAAGAAATGATTGGGGAAACTCTAGCCAAGGGTATACTTCAGAAATGGTTCATGCACTGATCATTGATGCAGAAATAACTCCAACATTTATTAATAGATTAGTTATAGTTGTCATGCACGCGATAAACAACCAACCCTTCCTTAATTTATCGATAGCTAAGGTACGACCGTTAGCTATTTCCCTAACCCAAGAACAACCCCAGGTACGACCGTAGGATTTAATTTCTGGTTTGCATTAATAATTAGAAAGGCCTAATCCTAACCAACAAACACGCTACGAGGGTTTGTCTAAACTAGATCATATGCTCCCCTGACATAAACCAATTACGCCAGCTGCTACTGAGGTAGAGATAACGAACAATTACGGATTCAATTACCCCTAACTAGCAAATAGCCTACGTGAATAATTAAATATTGCGCATCTATTCAATCATACACGATAGCTATAACAACAATTTAAAGCAGAAAACATATAAATACCAATAAATGAAGGAAACAATTAAAATAATTTAGATCTCACAGTTATGGTTGAACCAAGTCTTCAGTTGTCCCCTTGACTAGAATTAAGAGATTAGTCCTCCATTAATAGAGAACAACCATGCGAAAGAGCTTAGAAAAGAAATCTAAAACTATGCTAAAAACTAAGCTAAAACTATTCCTCCCCTCACCTCTCGTCCGTTTCTCCCTTTTAAAAGCCAAAAGGAAGTCTAATGCTATCTCTAGTGGTCCCCACACCAAATTCAAAGTCCTGTACGTTTCTTTTCCTAGAGTCCAAATGACTCATGCTTCTTATCCGTGGTCCCCGCACATGTGGACAAAACCTCCAAAGTACTTGTTTCTCCAAGTCTCTCTACGTAGCTTCTTTTGAAGAGCCCAAATGGCTAAATGCCTTTCACTAGCTTGTGGTCCCCACCAATTCAAGAACCCAAGAATTGAATCCCTTAGAAGTCTCCATATTTTCCATAAAGTCCCTCCTTTTTGGTAGTTTTCTGCTTCATTCCTGAAATTAAGTTCAGATACCAAATATGAGTAAATATTAACAATTAAGCAATATTTGGCAAGGATAAAAAGGGAGATTAATAATAAAATAACCAACAATTAACACCCTATCAATTCCCCCCACACCTAAATCATGCTTGCCCTCAAGCATGGGAACAGCAACTGAACACCAAAAATTCGACAATGGCTATTGCTCCAACTACCGTATTGCCAAGATGTCCAAGAAAAATAAATATCAAGCATCACAGGTCAACATCCAAGAAAAATCACTCCGGTTAGCTTCTAAACCACAAGATCCTCTAATTTCATGTTAACTAATCTAAGAAGAAGGAATAACGCATAACATTTATCAGCAAATGGTCCAACTATTAACCAAAATCTCAACATTAAATCCATAATTCGGCAAGCTGACTTTTATTATACACTAACACAACCTTCACTTTTTTTTTCACATTTTTTTTTCTATTTTTTTTTCTTTTTTTTTTTCAATAGTAACAAAAGACTTAGTCGCTAGCCATTTGAGCCTTTTGACGCGAACTCCAACATTGGCCAGATGAAGGAGCCCGGTTACTCAGCTTCTATCGCCACGTGACCATGTACTCATAGCAATTACTACTTTTTGACGCGAGAATCAACACTTTTAGGTGCAGATCCCCGGTTACTCAGTAGTAACTAATAGCGGAGTACAGTCCAATTTATTCATAGCTAAAAATCACAAAAACTTAATATAACACAAGAACCAAAAGAAAACTTGCATTAGCTAGCCTCATTTTCAAACATGGAGAACTAAAGTTAATAACCGGACCAATTCACATGAAAATGCCAATAATCATTCGCTATGCCTAGAAAAGTTAACCAAAAATTATAAGAATGAAACAATCATCGATATTCACCAAAGAGATGTTTTTGGATTCAACCACATTAACTTGATACCCTTTTATTATATAAAACTTGGCAATAGCAGAATTATAGGCAACAATCCAACATCAAAACTTGGTATTCATATGAAGACTGACCACTAGAAAAAGAAAAGAAAATAAACGAAAAAGAGATGCATATCAAACTTAAAACAAAGGAAAAACACCTAAAAATCGAAAATTGGAAATACTAGCACCCAAACTGATCCCCCCACACCTAAATCACACATTGCCCTCAATGTGATAAATAAATAGTAATAGCAAGGCGAAGGGCAACGGGACTTCCCTGAAGTCGTCAAAATAGGGGCAGATCGGGCGAGAACTGAGGAGCAAGACCTGCATGGTGCATAAATGCTGCCAAATTCTGCGCCATGTGAGGTTCTAGGTGTCCAGACCTAGAAGATGACCATGGCCTCACCATTAGTTCTAAAGATCACTCCAATTGACAAGAGACAACAATGACCGACAAATAATGGGAACAGGAAATTCAAAGCAATAGCAATTGAAAAGCCAACCCCATGAACAAAATGCACAATTCAACCACCCACAGGTTATACGAATACCCCAACACTAATAACAATTGCAATCAATGAGCACCTATGGTCCAAACGTAGTCAAATTCAGAATCAAGACAGTTCAAAATGCAACAAGTGTTCCAAAGAGCTTAGTAAAGGAAACCAAAAGGATAAAATGCTCCTGAGCAAGGCAATTAGAGGTAACCACTTCAATAAGCAAATTTAAGCGTAACAGGCACCTCTTAATTTAACCAACAGCCGCAGCAAATTACCCACAATTCGACACAAATTATACAATTTAGACACAAATGGACCCAAAATCGGAACAACTGTCTCCAATTGGACATTTAATTCCCCAATTCAACCTGCTAAAATTAGCAATTGACCACAGAAACTGGCAATTCCAGCAACCACAGTTCAGGATTCGAGAAACAATTTAAGCACTAAAACCCAGGAGTCAAATAGGCAGTCAAGCACCGAGGATCAAGAAACTGTAAGCAACAATGCAACCAGTACCACTGGTGTACACACAGGAGGATTTAAATCAATTAGGCAGCCAAAGGTCGAGACAAACGTCCCAACAAAGCATCAATCACAGGCAATGAGCAATAGTGATCCCACTGTAGTCAAACGCAAAATCAATACAGCCCAACAATTCCAGAAATATCTGAAAACACCCCCACATCTAGCAACAATTAAACTCTAATCTAGCCAAAATGAGCCGCAGGAAATGCCCAAGGAAGTTAACTGTCAGAAAAGTCCTCAACCAACCCCAAAATTGCAAGAGAAACTCCAATTAACTCCTCAGTGACAAATCAAGCAGATTACCCCAACTGCGAACCAAATCCAGTAATTAGTGTCTAGGGGGAGGAAGGGTAAAGAGAGATACCTCCACCTGTCAAAGTTTGACAGGTGGTGAAGTGCGGCAAAGAGGGAGATGGCTCGTAGTGTTGGCTGCGGAGGCGTGTGCGAGGTTGAGGGTGCGCACGGGAGAGCAGGCTGAGGCAGGAGCCGCGCGCGGCTCAGGTTGTGGTGCTGGTCTTCAGGCGGCAGCTGAGTTTGAGGGAGAGCTGGCGGCGCTTGAGGTTGGCTGGGCGCGCAAGGCAGAGGGGACAAGTGAGCTGGGTTGGCGGTCTGGAAGGCGAGAGAGGCGAGCGGCGCACCTTGGTCGCGAGCTGCTGGTGGAGCGGCGGCGCGTGGGCTGCGTGGGCTGAGTTTAATGGAGCCGCGAGGTGAGCTGGAAGTGGCGTGGGGTGCGGCGAGCGAAGCTGAGGAGGCGGCACTCCTGGAAGGTGAGAGTGGGGGAGAGGCGCGGCTTGGCAGAGCTGGTGGCGACCGTGAGGTGAGGCCGCGATCTGATGGCGTGTGCAGCGGCGGACAAAGAGAAGGGAAAGGGAAATAGGGAAGAAGAAAGAAAGAAAAGAAGAAGAAAAAAATTTTTTTTTTTTTCTGGAAATTTTTTTTATTTTTTTTTAAATTGAATTGAGATTGGAAAATTCGATTTTTGAAAACCAAAACTGAAAATGAAAAAGGAACCTTTTTTTTTTCGAAAGTGAAAAATTACAGCCCCTTTTTTTTTAAGTGAAAAATTATTTCCTTTGTTTTTTGGGTTGTCAAACATGGCGTGGGCACGCCAAGATTAGAGAGCATCCACTGACTTCGAGAGTTACCTTACGCACTTTAACGCGTGCCCTCCTCGCGTGGGCACGCCAAGATCCCATTTTCTACCAGTGTCGCGAGATGTTGAGAATTTACCAACACGGCGTGGGCACGCCATGTTTTACCACCATCCACTGACCATGGGACTTGGACTTAGACGCTTAACGCGTGCCCTCCTCGCGTGGGCACGCCAAGATTACCTATCCTGATCAGAGTTAGAAAACATCAAGAGTGACTAATACCCACGTACGAAACGACATCATTTAATAATTAAGCACTAAAACAACAAAATTAACAATTGGGTTGCCTCCCAAGAAGCGCCTTTCTTTAATGTCTTTGGCTAGACATGCTATGCTTGTTCACGGAGGATAAAATCTTGTGGCTCGCTTCAGTGTTTCATCTTCAATGTGATCATGGTAACCCTCATAGATGGAGTAATCCTTGAGCACACAAATTGCGGGCTTCCATGGACTAGTAAATGGTGCTAAACAAGTCAACGACAATTTGCATTCTCCATTCACTCCTCCATCACATGCATTCTTCGGTTCAAGATATTTTTCCATTGCCACTCTTAATTTATTCATGTCATGAAATTTCAAATTTTCTGGTATAATAAAATCAATTTCAGTAACAGGAATTGAAGAATAGGAGTCAGGAAAATATTGATTAAGGAGTGGAGAAGATGTCACCGCATTTGGAGATTGTTCACTGGATTCATTCACTTGAACGAGTTGATCTTGGAGTCTCATTTCTTGTACTTCAGCTTCCTTTTCAACTGCATCTTTAAATCCGTATCCTTGAAACTCTTGCAGTTCCATGTCATTTGGCCGGATAATTGCACCCTCATCTCCTTCAAGATTGATATTGGTTTGTGAGGGCAATTCTTCAAGGTGAGAAGCTAATCGCTCTATCCTGGATGACAATTGACGTATTTGATCCGCCAGGTCGCGACGGCTCGCTTGTGTCTCCTGATAAAATCGATTGGTATTAGCAATTAGTAATCCCATCATTTCTTCAAGAGACATACCTGACACGGAGGATGATTGCTGAGACTCTTGCTGTTGAAAATCCATTGGCCCCGTCGCATAATTAAAATTGGAATTATCCCACCATCCTTGATCATACCTGTTTGGATAAGGGTCATACCACGTTTGATATTGGGGTGGAAAATCTCCAAAAGTACCAATTGGAGCACTTAGATTATCTTGAAATGCGGGGCATGTGTCAGTTGAATAACCTGAGTCAAAATAAGTTTCACCATTTGCAACAGCCCATTGATCATTAGGAAAAACATGAGTCTCATAACCCCATTCAGGAACAAAGTCCAGTCTATCATCAAAATATGGAATGTTAGCAGCCATAAAAAATAATAATAATAAAAAAAAATAAGAGAAAAATAAATTAAAAAAATGAAAACAAGATAAACTCAAAAAGAAACAAATTAATCTGGCACCAGTCCCCGGCAACGGCGCCAAAAATTGACAGGTGCCGAACCTGTACAATAATAAATACCTACTCGAGAAAAATACAGATTTTGTATATAGCGGTGAGTAGGGTCGAATCCACAGGGACTGGGGATAATTCGTTTCTTCTAGAGTTCAAAGTATGTGGGGTTTTGGATTAAATGCTAACTAAATAAATTAACTGCAGAAAATAATTAATTAAAAGAAATGATTGGGGAAACTCTAGCCAAGGGTATACTTCAGAAATGGTTCATGCACTGATCATTGATGCAGAAATAACTCCAACATTTATTAATAGATTAGTTATAGTTGTCATGCACGCGATAAACAACCAACCCTTCCTTAATTTATCGATAGCTAAGGTACGACCGTTAGCTATTTCCCTAACCCAAGAACAACCCCAGGTACGACCGTAGGATTTAATTTCTGGTTTGCATTAATAATTAGAAAGGCCTAATCCTAACCAACAAACACGCTACGAGGGTTTGTCTAAACTAGATCATATGCTCCCCTGACATAAACCAATTACGCCAGCTGCTACTGAGGTAGAGATAACGAACAATTACGGATTCAATTACCCCTAACTAGCAAATAGCCTACGTGAATAATTAAATATTGCGCATCTATTCAATCATACACGATAGCTATAACAACAATTTAAAGCAGAAAACATATAAATACCAATAAATGAAGGAAACAATTAAAATAATTTAGATCTCACAGTTATGGTTGAACCAAGTCTTCAGTTGTCCCCTTGACTAGAATTAAGAGATTAGTCCTCCATTAATAGAGAACAACCATGCGAAAGAGCTTAGAAAAGAAATCTAAAACTATGCTAAAAACTAAGCTAAAACTATTCCTCCCCTCACCTCTCGTCCGTTTCTCCCTTTTAAAAGCCAAAAGGAAGTCTAATGCTATCTCTAGTGGTCCCCACACCAAATTCAAAGTCCTGTACGTTTCTTTTCCTAGAGTCCAAATGACTCATGCTTCTTATCCGTGGTCCCCGCACATGTGGACAAAACCTCCAAAGTACTTGTTTCTCCAAGTCTCTCTACGTAGCTTCTTTTGAAGAGCCCAAATGGCTAAATGCCTTTCACTAGCTTGTGGTCCCCACCAATTCAAGAACCCAAGAATTGAATCCCTTAGAAGTCTCCATATTTTCCATAAAGTCCCTCCTTTTTGGTAGTTTTCTGCTTCATTCCTGAAATTAAGTTCAGATACCAAATATGAGTAAATATTAACAATTAAACAATATTTGGCAAGGATAAAAAGGGAGATTAATAATAAAATAACCAACAATTAACACCCTATCAGGGATTTTCAATGGGAGGCAAACAATTAAAATAAAAATAAGAATAAAAATAAAGCGAACTAAATTCAAAACCAACTCACAAAGCACAATTCACTAAAAATGGCAATTAATAAAATTCTACCCAAAGATTCAACTGCTCAGGCACGGTCCAATTAAATGCTCATCGATGCAAAGGTATTTCATCCATTCATCACTAGATTGGTTATAGTTATCAATAAGCTCTGACAACCAGTTCTTCCTTACTTTTTCGACAGTCAAGGTACGACCATTAACTGCTTCCCTAACCAGATAACAACCCTAAGTATGACCATAGGAGTTTAATTACCCAATTGCATTAAAGCTAGAAGAACCCAACCCTAACCAATAAACACGCTAAGAGGGTTTATTTAAGCTAGATCTTGCGTTTCCCCATCATAAAGCCAATTATGGTGGTTGTCACGGGATGTTAACTAAATGAACAATTACGGATTCTATTTAATTAACGTGGCAGTAGGCTATTAAATTAAATCAAATACCTGGCCGTTGATATTCAATTAATACAATACCCATGAACAATTAATTCAGGAAACGCACGAATAGCAATAAATTGGAAGAAATAATAAAGATTCGATTAGATCTCACAGATATTATGGACCGCGCCTTTGCGTCAATCTTTGGGTAGAGGAGAAAATTAGCCGCTCCTCATCGTGTCAATCCCGCGTGATTTAATTGAATTCATTCAATTAATTGCCGAAGAGGTTGGAGGAAATAAAGTAACGCAGAGCCAAAGCCGTAAGTCAAATTATCTACTAAGAAGAGACAAAAGCTCTCACGATGAAGCTCGCGTGGTTCTGGCTTCGTGTTGAAGCCGCCGGTACAAGCCAAAAACTACGCAGAAATTATCCAGTGAAAAGTCAAAAAGGGCAAGGACGTCTAGCGCCTGGGAAAAGGAAAAACTCAAACTCCCGTAGGGAAGAAAGAAAGAAAAAGCCAACGTCTCACTAATCTTGCAGAAAGGTAAAAACTAAAGCTAAGAGTGGTGATCCTCTGAATCTCGCTTTTTCTTCTTTGTATAGCCGCCGCCAGGAGCTCTCAGACGTCTGGCCCAATTCAAGCTAGCCTTTTGGAGTTTTAATCCCGTGCTCCTCGCGGTTCACGTGGACCGGAGTCCGGTTTTCGGTAACGTCTACCTTTTAAGGCGTGGCCACGCTCTGAGACGAAGGGTCTTCTGTAAATTTGCCTCAAGAGATCATTTTTAATGCCGACCACCTATAATTCATACAAATATGAAATATAAGTTAAACCTCAGTACTTCGCACAGTAAGTAGCCAAAATTAGGGCGAAATAACAGTGTAAAATGTGCCAAATAACCGCTCTATCACTAACAATTTGAATGATTTCATAATAGTTTAGCCAATGTAACCCTCTTAATTTACTGGGACAGGTTGGCTTCATTAGTTGAAGAGATTCCCAAGTGCTATATCATTCAAGACTTGATAAAAATTAATTTTTTAGCTAATAAAAAAACAACGGTTGCATGGATTTTTCTACAAGAAATGATTAATTAGTGAGCACAGACTGACACTCTACCATAAGACATGGAGAGGGCAAAGCAGTTTGGCCCTAAAAAGAATTAGACCTGTTGCAAAACCCTAATATAATAACATGTGCTGAATATAATTTTCCTTTTCTCACGTTAATTTCTGGATCTCAGGACTTGCTTTCTGTCAGTCTTGCCTCGAACGGTAAAAACACATTTTTTCACACACACGCTATGAGTTGAATATTGATTTGGTTTGATAAGGTTTATGGTTTGGCGTAGCAAGAGAGGACAAGTTTTTAGGTAATCGCGTAGATTAGGCAATTCGCAGAAACTTTGACTGCCCACATGAGGCAGCTTAAGAAAAGCATATATAAATTTAAGGCATCTTAATCGAGGCGTGCATGAACCGCCCCAGGAAATCGCCTTTCCCAGCTACACAGTTTCTATGTATGATCTAATCGTAAATGCCCCCGATTGGCTGAAACTGCTGCAAATGCAAGTTCTCCTAGATTTCCAACTGTGCTGGATGATTCGTTGGAGGGTTTTGTAACTCAATTCGTGCTGGATGATTTAGATTTTCTGGATTATAGTTCTCTTGAATTTGTAACTCAGTTCGTACTAGACGATTTCTAGCAATCTTTGTAATTAAGTTCCTTCCTTTTTTTTTTAATGAAAAAAGGAAGAAATGTAAGCCGTGTTGTACTATTTTCGATTCAACATCGAACTAGTAGCTAGGGTTTTGAGATTTGAGCTATAATCTTTTCATTATTTTTCGAAAAATACCTTCCCAGCCCGACTGAAATTGACTGTCTTAGTTTGGGTGTGGTGGATCTCTCTCGTCAAATTCATTTTATATTATACTTTTCCTGGCATAGGCTGATTTGTTACCCAAACAGCCAAAAAAAAAAAAAAATGGAGCCAAGTGAGATTTTTGAAAGTTCAAAAGATCTCAGTGACACATTCCAAAACCTCAAGGGAGGTCTGTGAAATTATCTCCAGAAAAAATGGATAAGATTTGACAATCAAGTCATACGTTTTGTTTGGAAAAAGTTGTAAGTTTTGCATAATAAAATGAAATGCTTTACTTTAAAATTAGTAAATTTGCTGATGGTGTGGCAAATTTTCTAAAAAATAGTGAGATTTGTTAAAGAAGTCATACATTTTGCTTGAAAAAGTAGTAAGTTTTCAATACAAATTATAAGTTTTGGAAAAAAAGTGATAATTTTTTTTGTTAAAAAACTAGTAAGATTTATTATTTAAAAAGTAAGGTAGATAAGTGTGAAACCTACTCCTTCTATACAAAAATTTACTATTAGGTGTACTAAATTTACACCGCAATTTTGTCCTTGGTAAAACCTGTAATAACAGGTTAGAACTTATACTTAGCATCACATGCCACTCATTCGTAAGTTATAGTGATTCCTTGTCACTGCACTACTGTCCTCAAGTATAACCTCTCATTATGTCATTCTGGTTTGTAGTCATGTTGGTGTACTTAAATAATTATGGTATTATACTTGGAGATTTTTTTTTTGGGGTATGCTCTATTTCTCTTACTTTATATGTTAATCTAATCATTTATAACTATTCATTCACAAATTTTATAATCGTTCAAGTAGCACTATGGCTTAAAGTAGACCAAATCCCTTTCCAAATTGATCCCCGTGCATTGAAAGGAATATCCTTTCCAAATCTTTGTCGTTCAAGTTTTCCTGTCTTGAAGCAACCAACAACAAATCCATATCTTGTATTTCTTGGACAATCAAGAATATGTGGAGTATAAGATTAGCCCAATCCCTCGTGTATACAGCCATCATTGAAAATCAGTCACCAATCTGGGAGGCGCCTCTTCACACGATCAGCCCAAAAAAGGGCTTGAGGCTGCATTAATTGATTCACATATTTCTTTCTTTTGTTATTTTATTTTTAATCTCCTTAGACCACATATTTTTTATTTTTAGCTTTCCTATTCTACTCCTACTTCTACTCCATACTAAGGGGGAGGGAATGGGCCTAAATAAACCAAGAGAGAACATAGGGGAGATTGAACTACTATCAGATCAAACGGGTGCTTTTGCACCTGATGAAACTTCCAAAAAATCCTAGAGATGAATGCATTCCCGGTGGCCAACTAATCTACCACACATCTTTGTTTGTTACTAGTAATGTTAATATTCCTGTAATAATAAAGTAAACTTTATATAAAAACAACAATATTTTTAAAGTATATATCAACTACCAAGATACAATCAGTGTTTGTTTTGTTTAAACCAACTACAGTTGGTCCGGGAACATGAACTCCTCAATGTTTTGATAAACCATAGGGCTCCAGCTCGTTACAGTTGAAGTAATAGGGATAAACAAATTTAGCCACAAAGAGGACAATTTGTTGAAGCACTTTTATCACAAAAGGGGTTCACAAATTCCAAATAATTCGAGAAAAACAACTATCTAGTATAAACAATAAGGAGAAAAAAAATTAAATTTATTGAGGGACCATTGTCCTAGAATTTAGGACTTATATATCTTTTGGCCAATGTATACCTATTTTTACAACTGCATAAAAGTTACAATTACTACGTTTCTTTCCCAAGTTCTTAAATAGAATTTATCTAATCAAAATAGTGAAAAACAATAATTAGGTCCAATCAAGTAATTTTCTGTACTCTTGTTCTTGGTGCAACAGGAATATAAGATGGGTTATTATCACTTTACCCCCTTAACGTTTGGTGTCACTATCAATTTCCCCCTTAACGTTATCTTTTAGTCACTTTACCCCTAAGACCAATGGTCAAACTTAACGGAGTTTGTTAATTAAAGTGAAAAGATATGTTTAACTCTTAAAATTATTATTACTTTACTCCCATAAACTATAGTCTCATTATCAATTTACCCCCTAGAGTTATTTTTTAGGCAATTTATCCTACCATTAAACTAACTTAGCAAGTTAAAAAACTTTAGAAGAAAATTCCCTATTTACATAATAAAAATAATAAAAAATTTAGAGTGGCTATTCTCCTTTTTAGTATCAAGAAAAAAAGTCAAAGTATTAATTTCTTTCTTCTTGTCAATCTTATTAATATAAAAAAAATAGAAAGATGGAGAGAGGGAGGGGAAGAGGGGAAGAGGGAGAGCTCAATTCTTTTTTAAAAAATTACAAATAAGAAAGAATTAAATACTTTTATTATTTTAAAATTATTTCACTTTTCTGTTTACTACCAAATTCCAATCCTAATCCCAATAACCTTAAAATAATATGATAATGTTAAACTTTTCTTTATTTTTTTTCTTTGCAAAATCTAATTTTCTGTCTCCTTCTTTCTTATCTCTCTTTCTTTTCCTAGTATTAATAAGTGTGAAAAAAGAAATTTGAGAAAATTCTTTTATTTTTATATTTTTTATTTCTTAAAGTGAAAAAAAGGAAGAATAATCATTTCAACTTTTTTTACTTTTAATTATATATAAAAAAGGGTAAATATATTTAAAATTTTTTGACCATAATAGTTAGATTAACGATGAGGTAAAAGGCCTAGAAAATAATGTTATGAACTAAAGTGATTGTATCACTATAATCTAAACGAATAAAATGATAATAACAATGTAGTAATGCTATGAAATAAAAGGGTATTTTTGTCCAAAATTTCTTAACATGTTGAGTTGAATTATTTATGGGGGTAAAGTGACTAAAAGATAACATTAAAGGGTAAACTGATAGTAGTGATATAATTTAAGGGGGTAAAGTGATAATAACCCATATAAGATTTGAGGAACCAGTCTAATTTGTTATTAGTTCGTGAACCACATAATTTCCTCCACCAGTGACCTGCTATAGAAAGAAACAAAATACAGTAGTGCTGTACAGACTAATTTCTTCACAAGATTACCGGTAATTCTTATTAGTGGGATCAATATTCACAACTTGTAAAACTGGATATCGGCATATATAACTCCTAAGCGCTCAAGCAACAATTTTATGATTTATATTTTCTTTCTCTTAACCAATAAATGGAATTGCTTGATTTATTGGTCAAGTCCCAAATTAACACCAACTGGGATTTGAGATAAGCAAGCAATGTTAGATCAAAAGTAAAGAAAACTATACCCTACATAGGGCAGATTGTGGCATCTTCTTAATTTGCTTTTGCAATTCACTGCATTGTTCACAAGGGTCCAAACAGGAAAAGATTGGCACTTGGCAGTTGGCAGCAAGCACGTCTTAAATGGTTTTTGCTGCTTGTCTACCTTCCCCCCCTCCTTTTAGAAAGGAAATGCTGGGATTTAAAAAGCAAAAAAAGGAAAAAGATGGATTAAAATCTAGAAGGGAAAAATTCACTTTTTATCCCTAAACTTTGGAATAGAGACATATTTCGTCTCCCAACTTTTAGGCACAACACATTTAGTATATGAATTAATAATTTCTGGTTACATTTAGTCCAAAAACGGTAAATTGTTCAATTTGGATGGAGAAGGCTCACGTGTCTGGCACGTGACTGTTGATTTTGACCAAGAAATTATTTTTACTTAACGGTCATGTGCAAGACAGGTGAGTCTTCTCCGTCCAAATTGAACAACTTACGGTTTTTGGACTAAATTTGATCAGAATTTATTAATTCATGTACTAAATATATTGCGTCTAAAAGTTTGAGGACTAAATGCGTCCGTAGTTCAAAGTTTAGAGACGAAAAGTAGATTTTTTCCAAATCTACAATCTTTAAGGTCTAGAGGTTCAACCTTAACTATTAGGCCAAAATCTCCCCAGCTCCTTGTCTCCTTAACTAACGTGACTGGCTCGATTATTGATTATTTTGTCTACTCAATCAGTTTTAAAAGTATTGACACTATGCACGCTAAAACTAAAGCAATGGCGTATTTCATTATGGAGGAATTCACGTAGAAAAGGATTGCCAAAAAAAAAAACGGTTGAGTCATTGCAATGATCAATATTTCTATCAAAATCTAAGGGTGCAAAGTGGAATAAACCCTTGACAGTAATCAAAGATCATTTTAGAAACTTTGGAATTCTAAGAGTTGAAGATTGAAAAAATAAATAAATTTTAATATCGAGTGGTTTCACAATTAGAAGACTCGTCCTTAACTTTTGCTTAAGCATTACAAGCTTAGTGAAATTCAATGGTAAGTAAATAAGACTTATTAGAAATTAAACTAGCGTCATGTTTTATTTCAAGATCTATTTTTGAAATAGTGAGGGCAAATGTAAAATATTTCAATACTCTTTGGGGACAATTTTGGGACTAGCTAGATAGAATACTTTGAAAGATCAGGAGTCAAGAGTGAGCCAATAGTAAAGAGCTAAACTTTTTATAAGTTATTGTATAGTTTTCAAAAAATTGAAGGTGTGCGATTGCAAACGTAGGATATATATAGTTCCGCCCCTTATATGGCTGTTAGTTTGCATCTCTAATACTAACCAAATTCAACCAAATATATAGTAAACTACTTGAGCATTACCTTGTAGAAAATCATGTTGTACTCCAAGAAAAGAAATAGTCGAAATCATGTTCTATTAATTTGATTTAAGTTTCTCCTTCTTCTATCATGACAAAATACTTCAAAACATGTTCGTTTGGGAGTGAATGATTTGGAGAGACAAGAAGGGGAAAGAAGAGAAAGTGAACATTTCCTTCGTTTGTTAGTTTTTATTAGGAACGAAAAGAAGAGAAATGGAAGGATTTAAAAGAATAAATAGTAAGTAAAAGTTTTCCTCCCAAATTGGAGAGAAATGGAGAGAAAGTTGGAGGAAACTTATGAAAGTTTTTTAAAATACCTATTTTATCCTTAAAAATGTCTTGAACAAATATTTAATGACTTTTATATCCAAAATCATTCCACTAATTCTCAAAACTCCCAAACAACACAACAATCCCTTCTCTTCTCTCATAACTTAAGTTTTCCCTTCTTCTCTTTTTTATCCTAAACTCCCAAACTTAGCCAAGGCACATTCGCGAACAAAAAGTGTAAAGAAGTGAAGTTACCACAACTCACAAATGGATGGCTAATGTGATTCCACGTGCAGGTTTTCACTTGCTATTATAGGTTTTACTACTGACAAATTTGTGGTGGTAGATTTAGTACAACTAACAGTAAGTTTTGTTATAAGAGAAGTAAATTTCAAGATTTATGTAACTTACTCTTTAAATAATGAATCCTACTATTTTTTTTTAGCTAAAATTACCACTTTTTCTCCAAAACTTACAATTTATAAAGCTTACCATTTTTGCAAGAAAAATTTATAATTTTGTTAACAAATCTTATCACCATTTATTAGTAAAATTTACCATATCATTAACAAGCCTTGCTAATTTTTAAGCAAAAGTTATCATTTTTATACAAAAACTTACTACTTTTTCAATGAGTACCAGTTTTGAGTTTTTTTTTTTTTAAGTAAAACCAGGAATTGATAGGGGGTTAGGCATAGAGCTGACGTGTTTATTAAAAATATTCAATGAGTACTTGACAAAGAGGATATACCTCATAATTATGACTAAAGAAAAATTGGGTGGGGGCTAAATCCATACTTCTACGATCTAAACCCACATCCTTATAACTAAGTTGACCAAAAAACCCATAGCATTTATAAGGCTTGGTAGAGACTTTTTCAATAACAAAAATTAGCCCTTGTTTGTTCAAAATAGATGGTGCTCATTTGGATTTAAAATTTCTATCATTATGAATGGTCTTAACATATCTGACATTCTTTTTATTCACTTTGATGTCATTTATTTTTTCCTCTTATTTTGTGGGGAGAATGTTTTTATCTCTTTTTATCATGTTCAGAGGAGATGCATTTTTTTTATTCACTTTGATGTCATTTATTTTTTCCTCTTATTTGGTGGGGAGAATGTTTTTATCTCTTTTTATCATGTTCAGAGGAGATGAGAGTTTTTTTTTATTTGTGTTAAGACAATATTTTTGCCATTTTGGCATGTTGCACTTCAAAGTTGATTGAAGTACAATTTTAGAAAACACAAATAGATCAATAATTAGGATGATGGTATCAAACAATTTCAATTAATTAATACTTATGATTGATATTTTAAACTTCTTTTGTTATATGAAATACAAGTTTTTGTGTTGAAAAATGTTTCTATCAAACTCTTGTAGGCTGTACTGTCATCTTGATATTAGGGGCGTGAATTTAGACTGAGAGATTATGGATTTAGCTCTACCCATAAAAATTTCACTAGTTTGGAAATGATTCCAACACGTTTTAGACTTATGATACTGTGAGAGTACCAATTTTGAGTTTGAAAGAATTTGACAAAAATTGTAGTTAATCTTTAAGATTAATCTTTTATACATTGACAATATTTACATTAGCATCCCTAGATGCATGCTACATTCTCAATTTGAATTTATACTCCAAAATTTTGAAAAAATGATATGTATCTAGACCCATTTGTATATATACTGACAATGCATAAAAGATTGACCCTAATTTGTTTGTCAATTTTTATGGGAAATGCTACTTATGGAAGCCAATAGGTAGTTTTTCTGTTGCAGTGTAATAAGCAAAAATATATTCTTTTTGGGTTAGAAGGCAATTAGCACAAAAATGTTTGTGATAATACATGAGCTCTATAAGGACATTTTGGGGCTGTCGCACAAGCTTTTGGCAACATTACTAGCGGCTGAAGACGTCAAGGGGGACTTTTGTTAAACGTTTGCTCATTCACGGTTAGATTGGTAATTTGATCAAACTTCAAGAAAGATAAATGTGATTAATCCTTTGTTAATCAAGTCATAAATTTGGCTTAAAAAAGCAATTTCTAGACCTAATGCCGATGAAATTGGACTGCATATTACAACAATATGCAAATTTTACTTTTCTTTTGCTCTGCATAACCAAAATTTTTTTTTTTTTTCAAATTTTGCTTGTCTCTTCTTAATATTTGTTGCATTAAAAAAGAAAGGAAGAGAAAAGTGAATCTTGCACATATATGCTTGTGCTCAGCTAGTCATAAGCATCAAATCAATCTATAGTAGCATTGAAGAAGATTTCACGAAATGAGATTATATAATAAAAGTATAAACTCTATTAAACATCAAACCAGAAAAGAACATGGAGAACATTTTACAAACAGAGTGTGATAATTAATGTTGGACTGAATTATGCAGTCACAAAGTTGCAGCTAGCTGCATCATGTCGTACTGGAAACTTGAGAGAAGTGGCTCTGTTTCTAAGGGACTTGGCTCAATTGACTCTGTTTCTGAGCTGCTTGATTCTTCATCTGTTTCTGAGGGAGTTGATCCTCCTCCTATTTCTGAGCTGCTTGATTCTTCATCTGTTTCTGAGGGAGTTGATCCTCCTCTTCTTCTTACTCCTCCTCCTCCTATTACGATCTTTAGAACCTCATTTCCCATATCCACCTGTGCTTGTTGAATTTCTTTCACTGAACTTACAACAGACTCACCACACCCTTTCACCTCAATCATTTCAAGAGTAGCACATTCCCCTAAATAAGAAGGCACCTCTTCCAGCTTCTTGCATTCGTGTACAATCAATTTCTCAAGACGGGGAAAACTATCAAAAGATGCAGTCCAGCTGCGAAATCGCAAGCTAGACAATTTCAAGGCTCGGAGGTTAGGGAATTCCCCATCTTGCATTTCCCATTCTTCCCCATCAAAGGAGCGATGGAGTAATTTAAGCACTTCAAGATTGGGCAATTTTTTGAAATTTCACTCCATGGCTGACGATTACGTGAGAGAGTCAACTTCTTCAAATTCAATGGGAATTTAAATCCATATCCAGCAAAAAATGATAGATTGAGTGATTCTAGTTGACTCAAAGGCTCAAACACGAGAATCCGGTCACCAATTCTGGTAGGGTCTTCTCCTGATTCGTAGGATCTCGTGCATTTTAGCTTGCGGATGCTTGGAAACTTTGTCAGTATCTTTTGCAAGCTTTGAGAGGAGGGATCAATGGCAAGGTTTAAAGTATTTAAATGATCTAAACACGGGGATACCTCAAGATTTTCAATGGTAAAAATAAAACCACAATTGCCACCTGCATATAGATGCCTCAATGTCTTAATGTTCCAGATGGTCTTCGGTAAATAGCACATTGAGTTTCCTTCTATCCAAAATGTTTGCAACCTTGAGAGTTGAGAGGTTGGCTATTGCAGATGGGATGGATATTATTCCTTTAGTATCAATCAGCAAGAATCGCAAGTGAACAAGCAATACTAATTCCATCGAAAAATCTGCAACAAACTTGACGCCTTCCAAAAGCAACACTCTAAGAAGTTTAGGTAACGAAAACTCAAAATCCAACGGAGAAAAAGAAGAACTTTGATCCAACATGATGGTGCGTAAATTAGGAAAAGACAGCATTAACTCCCGAGTCTTCAATTTCGTGGAATTTGCATCATGAACTCGGTAGGGGCTGCTTAGGCTAGCAAGACTAAAAGGATCTTTCCCACGACGAATAATATGTATAAAGTTCTCTTCTTTGATTTTTCCTACACAAAACTCATGTACCAAATTATGAAGCCTGCAGCTTTTGGCACCGCCCATACTTCTTTGTTTGATAACCATAACTAAACTTCTATCAACCAGAGCCTTCAAGTAGTTGTCAGCCACATCCTCTAAGTCCTTTCCTTCAGTTTTTCGTACAAATCCTTCAGAGATCCAAAGCCATGAAAGACCGCTGACACGAATGCTTTTGCCTTCTGAAAATGCACAAAAGTAAAGAAGGCATGACTTCAAATCATCGGGTAAATGGCTATAACTCAGCTCAAGTGTCTTCCTGCAATATTCATCGTCAAGGATAATACTGGAACTTACACTAATTGCAACTTCTTCCCAGCAATCTTCAGCAGTATTAGCTAGAATTCCAGCCACAAGGACAACTGTGAGAGGCAAGCCCCTACAAAATTTTGCTATTTGAGATCCAACTTCAATTAGTCTCGGAGGACATCCTTCTTTGCCAAATAGCTTTTTTTGCAGCAATTTCCAACTCTCTTTATCAGTAAGCTGGCGGTGATGGTGAGCCTTGCTATCAGGACTGAATTGCAATTCAATTCTGCTGGTAAAGAGAATCCTGCTTCCATTAGCATCATCAGGCAATGAACCTTTGACCAAATTCCACACCTCAATCTCCCACACATCATCCAAAATAACGAGATACCTATTTCCCTTCAAACGCTTGTAGATCATTTCAGCCAAATCATCTTCGTCCATCTTAAGGTATTGGCTGTGACTCCCAGCAGAAATACTACACAAAATCTGAAGTAACAAATCCTGTATGCTATATACTTGATAAACAGTACACCAAGCAAGGATATGAAAGTGGCTTGAAATTAATGGATCATTGTAAACTCTATTGGCCAATGTTGTCTTACCAAGTCCAGCCATACCCACAATTGAAACAAGATCCAACAGCTTTGAACCCCTCGTAAGTCTATCAATAATTGTCTTTACCTCATCATCAAGAACTTCATTCAACACTGGGGTGCTACGTTTTGACTCAATGTGGAAAGATTTCCGGTTAGTTCTCTGAGCTCCAGTGTCATGCCTCGTGCACTCATAGGTTTCAATCTCAGTCCTCAAAAGCTGGATATCTCTGACAACACTTTCCAAATATTCATGTTTATCACCAATCACAATAGAGTCAATGACAAACTCTGTCCTGTAAGCAACCGCTATAACACGACTCCAAAGAGCTTGGAGTTTTCCATTCCGGTTGTGCTGGTCTACCATCTTGCCAAGAAAAGATCTTAAGAATACAAGATGATCTAGGACTGTGTGGATTTGATCATTTGGGAATGCAATTGAATCCTCAGCCCCATTACAACTTTCCAGTTCAATCAGATTTTCAAGGAGAAAATCCATAGAGCCCAACTCATTGGTCCTAGGAAAACCAAATGGCGATACTGATGTTACTGGATAAACCTGTGCAACTTCTGCCCTAACAAACTTGAGCACTTTGAGCAAATGAAAAAGAGCAAAATCAGTTTCCTTGGCCAAGCCTTCTTTGATCAATTGATTCACAGAAAGGGAGAAAATTACTATTGCTGCATCACAGACCACAACTCCAATAAGACTCTTCATTCCATGGCGTAGCTCTTTGAACTTCTCCGGATGCCTGAGAAGGATTGACAGGAATCTTAGCCCGTCAAGGAGTTTTTGCATGTGAAATATAATTGGAACCAGAATACTGGTACAAGATTCTAGTAGCTCCATAATATTGTGAACAAGACAATCCACAAAGTCAACTACTAGATGCTTATTCTTCTCCAGAGCTGAAGTGTCTGATGACCTTGATAACTTTGAAGCAGTCAAGACATGGATATAAGTTTCTCGAACTTGTGGATCAGTGGGATTAATCTTCTCACCTATTAGTTGAGAAATTTGAAGTTCCATGCCATTGCGTACTTCACCTTTTCCGTCAAACCACCATATAGAAATCAGGCGTAATGCATCGATAGCCACCACTTCAGCGTGAATTAAGAGATCCATCAATTGCTGACCCTCGACACCGTGAAGCATGGCAAAGTGAATGAAATGTTTCAAGAACATTAGCTTCTCTTTAAGAGTTTCGAATACGTCCCTTTCGCGAAGCTTTGACAGATTCTTTGAAACCGAATCAATGAAATCAATAACCAGTTCCGGATCCCTCAGCCAGTAATAGTCCAACAGAAAGTTGATGCATGATTCCTTGATATCTGTCTCGAAAAACAGCTCGATTGCTTCCTGGAATATGGTGAGCTCACTTTTGATCTGAGTCAAACCAGACAAACGAGAACGCATCAAGTATTCCCAGCAAGCAAAATCAAGGTCTTGCATTCCTGTGATAATCAGACTTTGAATTCTGAAAGAAGTAACATCCTTCTCCTCCGCATCTTGTTCCAGACAGATTTCATGGTTCCTCCTCCTCTTCCTCTTACACTTTGTCAGATACAGATCAAAGCTTTGTAATAAGCTGACCTCGATCTCCAGACCCTCGATATAAAAGTGCAACTCATATTTGAAGGTCTTGTTCAACCAGTCCAGATAATCTAGAGCGAAATCAAAGCAATCAGTGCTACTACTGCAGGATATCTCCATTATTATTGTAGTTTCTATCCACTCTGAGATCAGATTTGTGTCTTGAACTTAGTCAGCTATTGTCGGCGAGACTCTTTTCTTCTTCTTTTCTTGTTGCAAGTTGCAACTTGCCAGGCTAATTTCTAATCTTGCCTTGTTGTGTTCATGGAGACGTGAGGGGCCTAAACGAGTCAGCTGCCAAAGTGCATTCCCATACAGCTGACCATTTTAGACCGCGTAGAAAAATGACATACATAACAATGAAAAGTCACCGTGACTAATAATAAAATACTAGCCCAACACTGAACGTTCGAGCTGAAAATATGACAATTGAAGAAATAAAGCATCCACTTATAAATAAAATTAGTGTACTTAAACAATTATAGTGTTATACTGGGTGAATTTTTTGGTTGTTTGCTCTATTTCTCTTACTCTTATCTGTTAGTTTAATCATATTTATAACTATTTACTCACAAATTTTATAATACAAGAAGACTTAAAATGGAACCAAATTGATCCCCCTGCAATGAAGGGTGTTTCAAACTAGTATCTACATTAATGTTTAAAAGTCCAACTCTAGCATCAAGAGTTCTTTTCCTAAAAAGTAAAAATTTCGTTTTAATTTTTCTCATCACTCTTACATGTTTATGCTCTAGTTTAATGGGTCGAAATCTCAGGATTTAAAGATTTTGGGTTTAAAATTTTAAATCTCCCCTCCCGCCTCTTAAAAATTCCACACCTCTCCCTACCAAAAATAAATTTAAAAATATAACCATCAAGTTTGACCTCCAAGACAATAAAGGAGGTTTTTGTTATTAAAAAGAATTGTTCAACTAAAACTTACTTTAAAAAATAAATAATCACACATTGTTCATAACTAGGTTCAATTAAGTTATTTTCCCACTTGAGATCCTCGGTGACATGTTTTCTATGCCAATCCAATGTCACCTATAGTATTGCGCCAAGTGTCCTATTATTATTTACACTTGTGTTAAACCAAACCAAGTTGAATTATTTGAAAATTAAAGTGTAAATAATAACAGGACACTTGGCACAATACTATAGGTGACATTGGATTGGTATAAAAAACATGTCACTGAGGATCCCAAGTGGTTATTTTCCATATTCTTGGTCATGGTGCAACAGCAATCTAAGATTTGAGGGACCAGTCTAGCTTCTTGTCCGTTGGTGAACCGCACAATTTTCTATTGCAAGAAACAAAAAACAGTAGTGCTATTTCTTCACAAGATTACCAGTAATTCTTGCTAGTGGGATCAAAGCTAACATATTACAGTTCCCATAAATTCACAACTTGTAAAACTAGATATCAGGGTATCTAACTCTTAAGTGCTTATGCAACAATCTTATGATTTATATTTACTTCCTTTTAACCAAGAAATGGAATTGCTTAATTTATTGGTCAAGTCCCAAATTAACACCAAGTTGGATTTGAGATAAGAGAACAATATCAGATCAAAAGTAAAGAAACTATACCCTACATAAAGCAAAGTCATGTCGGCCAAATCCATAATAGATTCATAATTGAAAACTTCCAAAATCAACCACATTATGTTGTCTAACTAACTTTTTGTAATGGAAGAATTGTCATCCGATTAATCGACAGTACTGCATAAAATAAAAAGATTTACCGGAAGAATTGGTTATCATATCAATCAACAAATGCATACGTCATATCATTTCAATTTGAATTTAAATTCCAAAATTTGCACATATATATGACATGTTTCTAATCCTGTTTATGTATACACTGATAATGTATAAAAGATTTACTCTAATTTTTATATCAATTTTTATGAGAAAGGCTATTTATGGAAGCCAATATGTATTTTTTTCTATTGGAGTCTAATAAGCAAAATATATTCTTTTTGGCTTAGAAGGTAATAAGCAAAAATGTGTTTGTAATAGTACAGGAGCTCCTTAAGGACATTTTGGGGCAGTCACACAAGCTTTTTACATTAATGTTAGTAACGGTTGACGACGTTAGGGGGCGTTATGCTTAACGTTTGCTCATTCAGGGGTTAGATTGTTACTTGACCAAATCTCAGGATTTGATTTGTAATTTGACCAAAGCTCAAGGACGATAAATGTGATTAATCCTTTGTTAATCAAGTCAAAAGTTTCGCTTGAAAAAGTAGTAAGTTTTGTATAAAAAATGGTAAGTCTTACTAGAAAATTAGTAAGATTTGTTAATGATGTTGTAAATTTTACTCAAAAAAGTGATAAGATTTGTTAATCAAATCATTATTTTGCTTGAAAAATAGTAATTTTTATATTTAAAAATGCTAATTTTTTGCTAAAAATATTTGTTATTTAAATAGTAAGTTACATAAATTATGAAACTTACTTGTTTTATGGAAAAACTCACTATTAGTTACACCAAATTTACTACCACAATTTATTTTTATGAAAGAAAGTCATGTCATATATTGTCAAATAGTTTGTAAAGCAGTGCACAAGCACAGGTAAATTTTCTGGAACCGTTTAAATTAACTGGACGAATTCAAGGCCCTTCTTCCACAACTCTCTTCAGTCGCTATTGGTTCCTTTGGCCTTTGATCACTGTGTTAATAATTCAAAAAAAAAAAAGAAAAGAAAGAAACTTTACTTCCTAGATATAACATTGCAAGCAACGTTTTATGAGTCTCTGTTTTTCCTTTTCCTACAAACTAAAAGATGAAACAGCAAACAAAAAGTTTTAGAATATTTACATTCTTTAGACTACCAAAAGCACTGGTAATTACTTACAGGAAGTTTGTGCATGAAATTAGTGTAAAGAAGAAAGACACATGTAAAGGTAACTCTTGCACAAGTTTTTGGATTTTCTTTTCCTTTCGGCTTGATATCCAAAGCTATTTCTAGGCCAAATGCCAATGAAAATGGCCTGCGTCTAACAACAATACGCAAATTGTATCAGACAACCATTTGAGGCGAATTGTACTATTCTTTTGCTTCGCCCTTTCTCTATCGAAAAGTAACATAACCAAGTTGTGCTTTGCCCTTTCTTGTTTTTTTCTTTTTCCTTGTCTCTTCTTAATATTTGTTGCAAAAACAGAAACTATTTTATGTTTTAACATGTTAATTAATTGAGTGTATGGTTCTTTGTTGAGGAAAAACAGAAGCAAGTCACAAGTTTCTGCACTACTCTGACTGAAATACAAAGAAAGGAGAGAAAAGTGTATCTTGCATGTATGCATGGGCATGCTCAGCTAGTTTTAAGCATCATATCAATCTGTAGCAGCCAGCATTAAAGAAGATTTTGCGAGTTGAGATTATAAAATGATAAAATCCATTAAACATCATCGAACCAGAAAAGAACATGGAGAAAAGTTTAGACATAGACTCTGATAGATAATGTTGGACTGAATAATGCGTGACAGTGCTTGCCACTGCAGTTACAAAGTTCTAGCTAGCTGCATGAAAAAAAAAATTGGGAAGCTCCAGAAATTGCTTTGAAAAAACCTTGAAATCAGACTCCTTGTGAGGGAATTGACTCTGTTTCTGAGGGGATTGGCTCTTCTTAGCCAATCCATGCATCACCACATTTTTCAATAGCGATCTTTAGATCTTCATTTCCCATGTCCATCTGTTCTTGTTGAATTTTCTCCACTGAACTGACAACAGACTCACCACACCGTCCCACCTCGATCGCTTCAAGAGTCGGACATTCCCCTAAACAAGAAGGCACCTCTTCCAGCTTTCGACAATTATACAATAGCAATTGCTCAAGACGGGGAAAATTATCAGAAGCAGCAATCCATCTGCGAAAGTCTAAGCGTGCCAACATCAAGACCCGGAGGCTAGGGAACTCCCCTTCTTCCATTTCCCATTCTTCCCCAGCAAAGGCTTGATGGTCTAATTTGAGCACTTGAAGATTTGGCAACTTTCCAATCGTTGAAATTTCACTCCATGGCTGCTCATTATCTGAGAGAGTCAATTTCTTCAAATTCCTTGGGAATTTAAATCCGTATCCTTTAAAATAAGACAGATTAAGTGATTCTAGCTGACTCAAACAGTCAAACTCTAGAATCCCTTCACCATTTCCGATTCTGACACCACCCGTTATTGAACATTTTAGCCTGCGGATGCTTGGTAACTTTCTCAGTATCTTTTGCAAGCTTTGAGAGGAGGGATCAATGGCAAGGTTTAAAGTGTCTAGATGATCTAAACATGGGGATACTTCAAGATTTTCAACAGGAAAAGCAAAACCGCCATTGGTAGTATAGTAGAGATGCCTCAGTGTCTTAATGTTCCAGATAGTCTTCGGTAACAAAAAATATCTTGAGTATCCTCTTACCAGAAAAGTTTGTAACCTTGAAAGGTTGGATATTTCAGGTGGGATGCTATTTATTCCTCTAATATAAAGAGCTAAGTATCTCAAGTGAACAAGCAATACTACTACCATCGGAAAATGTGCATCAAACTTCAAGTTCCTTAAATCCAGCACTCTGAGAAGTTGAGGTAACCAAAGGCTGAAAGCATCCTCTTTAAACAATAACAAACTGCGTAAATTGGGAAAAAGTAGCATTAAATCCCAAGTCATCAAATTTCTGGCATTTTGATCACAAACTCGGTGGGGGTTGCTTGGGATAGTAAGAATAGTGAGATCATTCTGACTATGAATAATATGTAGAAAATTTTCTTCTTTGGCTTTTTCTACACAAAACTCATGTACCAAATCATGAAGTCGGCAGGCTTTGGCACCACCCCTAGTTCTGTGTTCAGAAACCATAACTAGACTTCTATCAACCAGATCCTTCAAGTACTCATCTGCCACATCCTCTAAGCTCTTTTCTTCAGTCTTCTGCACAAATCCTTCAGAGATCCAAAGCCATAACAACCTTCGAATTGGAACATTTTTGTCTGCTCGAAATGCACTAAAGTAAAGAAGGCATGGCTTCAAATCACCTGGTAAATGACTATAACTCAGCTCAAGTGTCTTCATGCAATATTCGTCGTCAAGGACAATACTGGAACTTAGACTTTTTGCAACTTCTTGCCAGCAATTTTGATCAGTAGTAGCAAGAATTCCAGCAACAAGGATAACTGTGAGAGGTAAGCCCCTACAGGATTTTGCTAATTGAAATCCAACTCCACTTAGTTTTGCAGGACAACCTTCTTTGCCAAATAGCTTGTTTTGCAGCAATTTCCAACTCTCTTCATCGGTAAGGGGGCGGAGATGGTGAGCTTTGCTATCAAGTTTGAATTGCAGAAACAAATTCTGCAATCTGCTTGTTATAAGAATCCTACTTCCATTGGCATCATCTGGCAATGATTTTTCCAACAAATTCCATGCCTCAACGCCCCACAAATCATCCAACACTAGGAGATACCTATTTCTGAGCAAAGCTTGTTTTAGCTTTATAGCCAGATCACCTTCATTCTCCTCTGGATATTGTTCGGGACTCCTAGAATCAATACTATGCAATATCTGAACTAACAAGTTGTGTGTGCTATATATTTGAGAAACAGTGCACCAAGCACGAATATGAAAGTGCAACTTTACTGAAGGAGAACTATAAACCATATTGGCTAATGTGGTCTTACCGAGCCCAGGCATACCAACGATGGGAACAACACCCAACTTCCTTGATCCTCCAGTGAGTCTATCAGTGATAGTTTTCACCTCGTCATCGAGACACACAAAATCTTTATTTTTCGTGGCCGCAATAACTTGTGATGACACGCAAGTGAAAGTCTCGGTAACTCTCTTGGTTTCGCCATCATAGCTTATGCTACCATACATCTCTTGGGCTTCAGTCTTCATAAGATTGATATCTGTAGCAACATCATCCAAACAACATTCACGTTCATCACCAACAAGTGTCCAGTCGATCACTAACTCTGCTTTATATGCAGCCTCCATAACACGACTCCAGAAAGCTTGGATTTTTTTGCTCTGATTGCACTGCTCCTTGATTTTTTCCAGGAAAGATCTTAAAAATTCAAAATCTTTTTGGATTTTCTGGATTTTATCCACTGGAAAAGCAATTGAACCATTGATTTCATCACAACTTGCTAGTTTCTTTAGATTTTTTAAAAAAAAATCCATAGAGCCCAACTCATTGATCCTAGGAAAACCAAATCCCGAAACTGATGTTAGTGGATAGACCTGTGTAACTTCTGCCCTAATAAACTTGAGCACTTTGAGCAAATGAAGAAGAGCAAGATCTGTTTCGTTGGCCAAGCCTTCAGTGATTAACTGATTCACAGAAAGGGAGAAAATTACGATTGCTGCATCACGGACCACAACTGCAATAAGAGTCTTCATTTCATGGCGTAGCTCTTTGAACTTCTGCTGATGCCTGAGAAGGATTGTCAGGAATCTTAACCCCTCAAGGAGTTTTAGCATTCGCTTCATAATCGGAACCAGAATACTGGTACAAGATTCTACTAGCTCCGTGATAATGTGAACGAGACAATCCATGAAGTCAGCCACTAGATGCTTATTCTTCTCTAGAGTTGAAGTGTTTGAGGAACTTGATAACTTTGAAGCAGTCAGGACATGGAAATAAGTTTGTCGGACTTGGGGACTACTGGGATAAATCTTCTCACGTATCAGTCGAGAAATTTGAAGTTCCATTTCCTCGCATAGCTTTTCATCATCTCCGTGAAACCAGCATATATAAATCAGGCGTAATGCATTGAAAGCTACCACTTCAGCGTGAATCAAGAGATCTATCAATTGCTGACCCTCGACACCGTGAAGCTTGGAAAAGCCAATGAAACACTTCAAGAACATTAGCTTCTCTTTAAGGGCTTTCACCAGAACAATCAACGCTTTACGAAATTTGTGCCTTCCGGAGAGAAGATCCTCCAGATTCTCTGAAACCGAATCAATGAAATCAATCACTGGTCCTGGATCTCTCAGCCAGTAATAGTCCAACAAAAAGTCAATCCACGATTCCTTGATATCTGTCTCGAAAAACAACTTGATTGCTTCCCTAAATATGGTGAGCTCCCTTCCGACCCATATCAAACGTACTGGACCAGGATACCTCTCGCCTTCGATGCGAGCAGATTCAAGATCTACCATTTTCCTGATAATCAGTTCTTGAATTCTGAAAGAAGTAACATCCTTCTCCTCCTCATTTTGTTCCAAACAGGTTTCACGGTTCCTCCTCCTCCTCCTACACTTTGTGAGATACAGATCAAAGGTTTGTAGCAGTCTCACCTCGCCCTTCAGGTCCGAGATATTATTATGCGGCGAATAATAATGTCTTGGGGTCTCATACACCCAGCCTAGATAATCCAGAGCGGAATGAAAGCAACTAGTGCTACTACTGGAAGGTATCTCCATTATAGTATCTTCTACTGACTCGGAGATCAGATTGGTATCTTGAATAATAAACTTAGTTCAAGGTTTGCAACTTTCTGATTATCTGAGAATAGTGAAAAATATTGTCGGCGAGACTCTTCCTTCTGTTCTTGGTGCAACATGCGAGACACTTTCAGTTGTCTTCTTGTGTTGGTGGAGACTTTCGGTCACTACCCCGGGGCCTATACGAGTCAGCTTTTGTCTACTTTCTGCCAAAGTGCCTTTCATGTCCAAGTAATGCACATTTTTAGACCAGAAACGATACCAATTCGAGGCAAATAAATCTAGATAGATGCTAAAGCAGTAAATGGTCATAATAGGTAGTGTTGATTATTTATGTCTAAAAGAAAATTGTAAAACAGGTTATAATAGTAATCAGTTATAATTTTAGCAGAATGTAAACACTTTAGTCAAAACTGCTCACGTTAATACCATCATTATCCTTGTCAATGCCAACTCAATAAGAAGCTTGAATGCACCTAAAACTCCATACATGTTAAGGTAACAATTCTTAGAAATCCAGACACACCTGACAACTCCTACCAATTCATAAATATAGTATACTTTAAATGTAATTCTCTTGTCAAAAGGAATTGACCGTTCTTTGGACTCCTGTATAGGGCTCGGAAAAAAAAAACCATAGCAATTAGAACGCATAAAGCCATCAGCAAGATTAAATTGCTAAAATCATCTATGGGACAGGAGCTTGCCTAGTAAACTGACAGCCATAACAATGAAAATTCACCGTGGTTAACAATGAAATATTATCCCAATCAGGGTCGGATCCAGGATTTTAGTTTAGGGTAGCAAACCATCAAAGTTATAATAGCAAAAAATATATCATATTAAATAAAGCATCCTAAATGTAAAATAAAAGTCCAATAGACGATAACTAAGAATACTTTTTTTTTTTCTAATTAAGTCTAAAGTATGAAGGAAAATGTGAAAATTAGGCTCTGTATCATTCTATTTACTATCAATTCTAGGCATTCAAAACTACATTCGAAACTTCTTTAATTTGTAGAATAGTTAAATATTCTTTTGTTTGCCTTTGATTTCCTATGCACGTAACATAGTATTAGCTTACTTACTAATTTTAAGTTATAGTAACCGAGGAAACTAAGAATTGGCTTGTTATGAGACACTTGCTTAAAAGAAAAAAATTAATGTTTCTTTAATTGCTATTTAAAAGTAATACTAATTCTCCAGTAAATTATACACTAACAATATACTTTTATGAGGAAACGACAGGTTAATTTGGTATGGGACACTTCTAAAAAGAAATTGAGGAAAATAAATAAATTAAATACTAATAATCATATTTAGGGGGACAATTGATTCAATTTTATTTAATACCAACTACTCCCTTCGTTCCAAATTTTTGTCATACTTTCTATTTTGGGATGTCCCAAAATGTTTGTCTTATTTAAAAAGTTAATGCTCCTTTTGGTATTTCTTTTTCAATATTGTCCCTGCTTTTTAATCAAGAGCATGTTACATTCAAATTCAAAATTTGATTTTGAGGGATAAGATTGGAAAAAAATGTTCAAACATCACAATCAAAACGCTATTATTGATAAATGTTGGATGCCTAAAACTCGACCAAAATTTTGGGACGAAAGGAGTAATTATACTATTGAGGCTTTTAGAATTTTGAAAACTTTTAAGGTGCCCCTTCTATAATTGATTCCAACATAGAATTTTCCAGCTGAACACATGAAAATTGAAGATATTAAGCATCCCTTATAAGAATTTATTTGCCCACCATCTTAAATAGTAATCCAAACTTCAAGCTTCTAAAGTTTCCAGATATATTACCCATTTTTTACCTTTCTTTCCATAGTTTACTTAAGTAAAATAATATGAAGATAACAAGAAACAAAAGGCCCCCAGTGGTAAACCATCCGAGCAACCTCTCCCAAGAGGAAAATATGATGTAGACTGTCAATCCGCAAAGCTGGCAGCAAGAACATTTTTTTAAGTTTTTTGACGGCTCGTGAAAACCAGCTCCGCGCATCACTAAACACCAAATATAGGTCCCTGGATTGCCAACTAAGTGATAGGCCGCTGAGAACCCGCCTGGACTTGTCGAAGATCAAACCAACTTTGTCCACACAGCCACCAAGAGGAGGACTTGAATGGTAAAATTTGGGAAAATAAAACTTAAATCGTCCTCACGCCAGAAATGCCCTTCTATAGTCCTGCTTGTTAATTTACTACAAATTTCGTATTGAAATAAAAGGTTGCGAAACAAAGACAAGCAATAATAAAAATACTTTCAAATTATTGCTGCCAAAATTTCAATTTAGTCAATAAAAATAATATTTTTTTTTTGGCTTTATCAAGCTACAAAACTATTTTTATTTTAAGGTGTGCAAGCAAATATTTACAGTGAAAAAGAAAATAAATATATCCCAACTATTAGAAAAGTACATATATTGCGGTTAGAGCTGCATATATCATCTTTGTTTTTGACATATGCTGCCAATAGAATTTATGCCTAAATTGGTGTAGACAAAGAAAATTTATTTAATTTATTTTAGTCAAGATTTATTTAAACTAAATCGATCTTGATTAAATTAAATTAAATTATAGAAGTCCATCATGTTTTGGACTGGCAAATCGGGCCAATATTATATGGGCTATTAAATCAAATTAAATCCATAATGTCCGTTTAAGTTGGAGTGAATTAATTGATTTATTAATTCACAGTGGACTATTTGGGTTGGCCCAATATTTAAGCCAAAGTTAAATGGATTTCTTGGGTAACAAGTGATCCAAAATGCAGGAAGATTCTGAGGGTTTTCTTGAAGACCTAGCCTACATATTTTGGCTATAAATAGAGGTCTTCCCTCAAGGCAAAGACATAAGAAAAATCCCTAACTTTCGGAGAAACTCTGTCAAATTATCTCAAGAGCTTTCTTCCTCAAATCCAAGTCCAAATCAAGTCAAACAAATCCTCTGGCTATCGGTGTTGAAGACTTGAAGTTCCAAGTGTTTGACGCCATCATCAAATCAATTGTTTTCTACGCCAAAATTGTAGAAAATACCCTTTCGATTGGAGAACAAGTCTTTTCGGCCCTTCAATTGAAGCTATTCGAAGAAAAGAATCAGGGGATTAATTTCTTTGATTCAAGAACTTTCAGAGATTGTAACCCGCTTATTATTTGATTTAATCAATTTGATATTTGTGCGAATTTTCTTGTCTTTTATTTTAGGCAACAAAATTTGTGCTTACAATTGGCACCAAATTTATATGGCAGTCTTGTTACCAATGATGCTAAGATTTTTTTTTTTTTGGTTTTAAGATTGTAAGTCAAATTTAACTTTTTCAAAAGTATTTCATACTCATCAGTGCTTAATTTAGAACTAATTATGTGATGGCCCCTATTTGTTAATAATGATGCTAGATTTTTTTTTCCCTATTTTTGGATTATAGAAAAAAAGGGCCAACACTTTTTCTGTCAAAATATTTTGACAATAACCATAAGCAATGATGGTAGAATAGTTAATTGACCATTGGTATGCCCATTATTGGGTTCCATCTAGCTAATTGGGTCTTACCAAAAAAAAAAAAAACCTAGCTAATTGAGGAGAAAAGTGATAATTTTAAAAATTTAGAGAAGCTCAGTGATATTGTTATAAACTTGATGGGAGGTTCATAAATTATCCCTATCTAGAAGTACTCCCTTAACATTTTTGTGATTGCCTAAAAATCCGTATCTAACATTTCTTAGACAGTCTAAATATAGGAGGAGTTCAAGATGAGCCCAATCCGTCATGTATACACAGCCATGTGACTTCACTACCGAAGTCCAAGTCATTGAACCAATCAGGCCAAGTTAACTGATTCCCATTTTTCTTTCTTTGTTTTTTAATTCTCCTTACACCACATCCTTTTTTTTTTCACACATCTTTGTTGTTACTAGTACTAGCTGTTAGTATTCCTATGAAAGTAAAGAAAATATAAAAACAATATATTTTTGTTGAGAATATATGAAATATGGATTGAAGTTTGTTGTTATTTAAACTAACTCCACTTGAGTACCAAATTGGTACCAATTTTCTTTGGCGATCTTGTCACTATGATGCTCAAATTATTTATTTATTTTTTTTTTTTTTTTAAGATTGTAAGTCAGATTTAACTTTTTTTTTTTTGGAAGTATTGTCATAATAATTGGTGCCTAGGTTAGAAATGAACATTTGATTGCCCATGTTCATTAACAATTCACCAGTGATAAAATTCACAAATTTTAGTTGGTTGCGTATTAACATTAGGCTTCCCTGAGGAGTTATATGGCTTGAAAAGAAGAAAGAAAAGAATGAACACTAGAGGAACCAGAAAATTGAGATGAAAAATGGCAATGATGAAAAATAGGAATAATGAGAATGATAAGACTGAAAAAGAAATGGACATGATTTATTTTCCACAGGTTACTTGGAGTCTATGCGGCAGTAGCTATTAAAAGGTGAATAAAATTTACAAATGAATCATTTTGGGTTATTATTTTTTTGATAAGGAGTTTATTTTGGCAAAAAACTCAGAATTTTGATTATTGCAAATTAAATTCCAAAGACAGACACTAAGCTGACCTCACTCACTAATAAGAGCATATAAACACAATGAAATGGGATTAATGCAATAGCAACAAATGGCACTTTGCAAAGATTGCCAAAATAGGGAGAGGGAAAATCAACAATAATCTTTTGCACTTGGGTAAAGTACACCATCTTAAATGGAGCATCATAGAATAGATTATCCAAATGAATGGATCATGAATTTGGACCATCTTTTTTTAGATCGAAACCTTTTTTGGGATACAATTTTGTTTGGATACTTTGATGAGTAAGAACACAGGAGTTGTATTCTAGTTATCTAGCTTGAGTCTTGCCCGTCTGATCGGGACTGTATGTTTAGAAGAATAGATTTGGTTAAGTTGTACACAAAATGATAAGGCATGTTCTTAAATGGTTTTGAACGCTTGATTTCAGTTTCTGATCAAATGATTTTGAACACTTGATTTTAGTGTCCCTATCGAAACCCTTTTGGATTAGTTGTGTGACATTAGCCGTGGAATCATAAAAAGTAACAGCAAAATGTAGGAAAATTATAAAAGAAATCATAAAAAATAACAGCAAAATGTTTAGATAGCTAAATTGAAGAACAAGGGAAGTTAGAAATAAAGAAGTTAAGATGTGCTGAAATATAATAGTTGGACTGTTGGAGATGATAATGATAGATAATGAATAGTCCACATTCCACACGGTTTATGGACTAGACCACAACAGTGAAGGCGGGTCACCTTCAATCAACACTATCACAGCTACAGATGAACTGAGTTGCTCAGATCAAGGCCTGTTCAATTTACACTACCAAACAGAAAACTCAAAAAATGATTATAGAATATTTAGATAAATTTGCCCATGCATGCACCCTGTGGACATTATCAGAAATGCCTTCAATTCAATTACAATTTATCTGGGATATAATTCAGTATTTGAGACTTCATTTACAGACGGCCCTGGTAGCAATTTGGTGTTGGTAGATGTGCCTGATTCTGGTTGATCTATAGGCAAGTTTTGTGTTCTGCTACGACCAAAATATGCAGGAGGGTTTGGGACAGGCAGCGTTACAGAGTAGCTATTCAGCATGAGAACAACTGAAGCCATGGTCGGCCTTTGCTCAATTTCGTCTTGAACGCATAGCAATGCCACATGGATGCTCTTAATAACTTCATTTCTTGCATATGAATCTCCCATTGTTGGATCCATCAATGCTAATGGCGTTCCATCCCTCCATTGTCTCCATGCCTGCAACATGATGTATTGCAAGTAATGATATTGGAACTAAGTTTTCTGCAAAATTGTGTATGAGAGCTCTCTCTCTCTCTCTCTCTCTCTCTCTCTCTCTCGGGATGAGAATGCCAAGAAAATGAGATTTTTATTCTGCACTTACATAGCTTAGAAGGTCATCTCCTCCATGAGTTTGGTAGAACTGATTGTTCTTCTTGCCACTTACAATTTCTAGAACCAAAACTCCAAAACTGAACACATCTGACTTTACAGAGAACAAGCCGTGCAATGCATATTCAGGAGCCATGTAACCACTGCAAATTAGGATCATTCAATGGTTAAGAATCTTAAAGATTGATGGTGAGAAAATGCATGGAACATAATTAAACACTAGAGGCTCAAAGGTAATGAGATGATTACATAATTAATTACGTAAACATGGAGTATGACAAGATAAGGGTGCAAGAACTTACAATGTCCCTGCAATTCTACTTGTATTTCCTTCAGATTGATCAACTTCAAAAAGCCTTGCCATGCCAAAATCAGCAATTTTTGGGTTCATATTTCCATCTAATAACACGTTACTGGCTTTAAGATCGCGATGTATAATCCGAAGTCGAGAATCTTCATGAAGATAAAGGAGTCCTCTTGCTATTCCTCCTATAATCTTGTATCGTCTTAACCAGTCCAACAATTGTTGCTTTTTTGAGTCTATGCAATCATCAAACATGATAAGTCTTGTTAGTTTCTTTAACTGAAAAAAATTTAATTTTCGCAAAAGACTTGGCAATAAATTCCTAAGTAAATCAAGAGTACTTGACTTGAAACTAACCAAAGAGAAAGTAGTCAAGGCTTTTATTGGTAATAAATTCATAGATGAGTATCCTTTCTTCTCCTTCCAAGCAGAAACCCAACAGTCGGACCAGATTTCTGTGTTGAAGCCTAGCAACCAGGGCAATTTCGTTTTTAAATTCTTCTGTTCCTTGAGCTGAGCTTCTTGATAGCCTTTTCACAGCTATCTCTTGTCCATTAGGAAGTGTACCCTGATTGCAAATTAACAAAATAAAAACAAACTTTGATTCAACAAAGATCGCATTCATATATTTTCAGCACACAGGGAAATGGCTTAAACTTATTGTACCTTGTATACAGGACCAAATCCACCTTCACCAACTCTGTTTCCAATGGCAAAGTTGTTTGTGGCAGCTTGAATTTCACTGAGTTTATATTGTAACGATTCTATGGTTAAGATTTCAGTTGCCCCTGCAGCAAAAATAGTACAAACTTAGTGAATTTAAACGAATCGACCCTTTAAGAATGATAAATGTGTCCTTGCAATTTACCAGTTGTTTCGCTAATGGCATCATGTGTCTTCTTGGATCTCCTTGCAATGCAGAAGCCCATAATGAATAGAACAATAATAGAGATTGGCACCACGATTGCAACAACTGTTCGTGTTGAGATTCCGCCTCCCCCTGAATAAATAGATAAAAAGTTCTTTAGCGCAAAACTCTACTTCTAGACTAATGTAGGTAAGGATCTAAAAACTGAAATATTCAGATTCATTTATTCCTTTAAATTCTTCAACAAATAAAACAATTTGAATTTCAATACCGGATTTGGTCAAAATAACCGATCAATGGAGCTTTTTGTGGTTTCATATTTATATCTTTTTTTTTTGGGCATTCTATTCTTAGTTGGCACCAAAAGGATTCTACTCTTCAATTTCTTTCATCACCTTCGTTTTTTTTTTAATAAATAAACGAGTCTGCCAAAAAAAAAAAAAAAAAGGATTCAGGATTTCCACTTCCAGTGCCTCATTAAGCAAGCAATTGGCTGCAAAATAATTAGGGATAATATCATAAACCTCCCCTGAGGTTTCTTTTAATAACACCTGGCACCCCTAAGGTTTTAAAAATATCACTTACCTTTCTTACCTTCGTTATTTGTGTAACAAAATTTTTAAAAATTCTAAACTACCCTTTCACTTTCTAAATAAAAATATTTCTAAACTACTTTGTTCACTTCAAGAAAACCATCACCTCAAAAATAATCTTTTGTAGTACTACCACATCATAATGTTATACCCCATAAAAATATAAATTTAAAAAATAAAAAAGATATTTGAAAAGATATACACTTGCATCAATTTAACTCCATATGCTCAAAACGATTTCTTATGAATTTATATTTTTTTTCAATATCTTCTCAACTCTTGATCAAACCATTAAATTGTACCAATTATTATAAAAATCAGTTCAAACTAAGCAAATAAACATATCCCAGTTCATCACAATCACAAAAAGTAAAAGATAAACAAAATTCAATTTATTATAATTTACAAATAAAATATTGCATAGTCAACCACAAAATGAGTAAGAGATAATAATGGTGCAAAGGTAAAAGGAAAAGAGTGACTATTTTTGTTTCTTTGTTTTTAATTTTTCAGCTCCATTTATTTGATGTGTTGTGAATTATCTGTCAAATAAGGGTTAATATAATCTCTTTACAATTATTAGGGGAGGTAAGTGATATTTCTAACACCTTAGGCATGCCAAGTAATATTAAGAGAAACCTCAAGGGAGGTTTCTGATATTATCCCAAAAAAATAATGAGATCTATACAAGCCAGAGTGGCAGACTAGAACATGATCAGTATAGTTGTTGACTACCAGGTGGGGCTCAATTCAATAGCTACAAGTGTGAAAGACTTGAATTACTAACTAATCCGTAAATTCATGCCAATTTAGTAAGAACTGGAACTTACCTTCACTACTTGGAGAATTGGAAGGAGAAGGTGGAGAAGGTGGAGAAGGTGGAGGAGGAGGACCAGGATTCCGTGCAGGCTCGGGTGCCGGGCTTGAAGAATTGTAAAAACTGTAGAGTTCATACCTAATAAAACAGCTAGGAAATATAACATTACAGCCCGGACTACTAGCACAGTATGTGGGTATATAAGCAATGGCATCTCTAAGGCAATTCTCGCAGTCAAGACTGGTAAGATCTGGAGTACACTGTCCAAGGGCATGTATATCTTTCTGAAATGGGGCATAACTAGCTTCTTTGACAGCAAATTTCTTTCCTGAAGGATCATTTGCATTTGCAGCACGACTTGCTATGTCAATCATCGCATCATTCAGGACCCGGTTGAACTGGTCTGGATCAGTGGCATTCGCTACAATCAAAGTAATGAAGGGGACACCCTCAGTGACCCTGGAGAATATGGACTCATTCGAATAACGCAACAAGCACAGGCCATAAGCAGTAAATGCAGTCGTCTGATTCCAGCACTTCTTCAGAATTTCCCCACTGGCATTTGCTACACATTGTCCACAAGCGTCGGCATCCACATCACCCCGACAGAGAAACATGCCATAGACCATGCTATCAGGGTCTTGCCCAGCAGTGAAATTGTAGAAACCATTGCTGGTTGTCGAAGAAGCATTCGAGGATAGAGTGGAAAGGAGGAGCTTCCGGTTCTCTGTATACGCACTGCCACTGGTGCTGTTAGGATTATATGCTGTATTTCCGCAGTGGAATCCAAAAGGACCATCGGCATAACTCAGTCTCGTATTGTAGCTAACCAAAAAAATCAACAGGAAATACGAGAATAATATACTTTTGGAGATCATTTTGATGAGAATCAGGCAGATTATCAAAAGTATAAACAATTGTGAATTTTTTATATTTAGGCCAAAGTATATGAAATCCGTTAGGCCAGGGTAGAAGTCGGATGGGAAGACTTTGAATATATATATATATATATATTTTGGGTAGGTGAAGACTGAAGACTTTGAATTGGTAAGCTGGTCATCCTGCTCGACCGTGTTACGTACTTTTCATTTGCGAGAAGGGGAAATTTTATTGCGAAAAGTCTTTGCCAGTTATTGACGGAAGTCTTTGCCAGTTGTTGATTACTCAATGATTCATCATGTGATTATATGGAAGTGAAATTATTCGAGAAAGCTTTTTCTGGCTTTGATGTGGATTTTTTTTGTTTTTGAATTGTTGATTACTTTGATTAAGCAGCGTGATTATATGGAGTTGAGATTGGAGAAAGGGATTACGAAAACTTTACCGAGGGAGAGAGAAAGTTGGATTACAAAATATATGGTCTTCTTTTTTTTTTTTTGGTTGATACCAAATTAAATTTGTCTTTCCAAAAAAAAAAATGTAATTTTCTAGATTTTGCAACCAATGGTTAAACACATAATAATTGTCTATTTCAAATATACTATGATACTCAAACAAACAATAATGATATGTGATTTATTCCTTCCCAAATGCTCAATATATTGACTGGTCTATCACTCTATGGTGGACTTAGATAATTGTCTATTGAATAACAACCATTAGAGTATAAAATGGGGGGAAATTCCAACATGTCATTCTTAGTTTTAAGTTAGACAAATACTCATAAGAGATTGACGTTATTCTAAGTAGTAGTACTTTTCCTAAAAAGTAAGGTCCCGTTTGGATTGATACTTTTAGGAGTTTTTTTTTTGTAGAAAAATATACTGCAGCGATTTGATATATGTAAGGTAAAAAAGTAATTGAAAAATATGTTCATGAAAAACAAAAAATTTTTGTATGGAAAATTACAATCCAAAAAATTTTGTTTTAATTCATCTCGACTTAAAGAGTTGAAACTCCAAATTTTAGAGATTTTGGGTTTAAAATTTAAAATCGCTTCTCCTACTTCTCAAATCTCACATCTGTCCTGCTAGAAATAACTTTAAAAATATACAACAGTTTAAAGATATTTTCTTTATTACCATCATCTTTGACCTCGGAGACGGCTAAGGAGCTCTTTGTTATTAAAAAGAAATGCTCAACCAAAACGTACTCTTTTTTTTTTTTTTTTTTGAAGAGAACTAAAACTTACTCTAAAATAATAAATAATCACACATTTTTCAGGATGTTTTGTTAAAAATAATTACACTTCAAAACATTCAAGCTTTAATGTCTTCAAGCCATGAATGAAAAATCCATTTGCATATCTTTTATTTCTTGAACAATCCAAAATAGGGGGAATATACGATGAGCCCAATCCCTCACGTATACAGCGATGAGCTTCACTTACCAAAGCCCAACTCATTGAAACAGCCATCTAGGAGGTCTTTTCACGCGATGAGCCCAAAAAGGAACTTGAGGCCGCATTAATCGATTCACATCTTTCTTTCCGTGTTATTTTACATTTTTTAATCTCCTTGGATTACATCTTTGCCTTTTTTTTCCCCCACTCGTCATCTCTTTTTTTAATTTTTGTTAAGTTGGAGGTCGTGAATTAAGATATACTACTTACAATCCCTTATTCCTCCCACCTTACCATCCAATCCAACTCTTCCCCTTCCCCGCACATCTTTGTTTGTTACTTGTACTATGTTTCTTTTTTCTTTTTCTTTTTTACTATAACAGTTAAAATTGCTATAAAAAAAACTTAATATAAAAACAATAATTTTATTAAATCACTAGAGTGAGTCTACTGGTTAGGGAAGATTTCTTAAGATTTTTTCGCTATCAAATTCAGGATTCAAAACTTGTGACAAATAGTCCAGTGTGAAAAGGGATGGGAAGATTAAAAAAAAATCACTAGGATTAGATCAATGGTTAGGGGAGGGCTTTTAAAATCTTCCTCGTTGAATCAGAATTCGAATATTGTGCCTAACAATTGGATATTGAACCAAAGAAGAGTTTTTAGAATTTTTCTTCCTATCAGGTGGTTGAAGGTTCTAATCTTGTAGTATTCCTTATTATTAGGTGATTCATTTGTTCTGATCGTATACCTGATGGTTGGGTTTCCTTATTATCAGGTGATTCATTTGTTCTAATCTTTTATACCTGATAGTTGGGAGTACGTAGAAAGAAATGGGTGGTTTCAGGTTTTAATCTTATGGTTGATAGTTGGTGCAGAAGTTGAACGTAGAGAGAGGGGGTGGAATACAGATTGAACGAGGAAGCATTGTCCTAAAATTTAGGAATTGCATCTTTTGGGCACTGTACAGCCTTTTTGTTAACAACTGCACGAGAGCCACACTTGCTACTTTTCTTTCCCAAGTCCATAAATAGAATTTGTCTAATCAAAGGAGTTATTTTCTACATTCTTGTTCTTGGTGCAATAGCAATATAAGATTTGAGGGACCAATCTAGCTTGTTGTCCGTTGGCGAACGACCTACTATAGAAAGAAACAAAATACAGTATGCTATATATAGACTAATTTTTTTCGCAAGACCTACTATATATAGTCTACCTAACATTTTGTAACGGAAGAATTGCCATCTTATCAATCGACAATATTGCTCCGCTAGTAGCTAGTTCAAAAGCGAACGCTATGTAACTTAGCGGTTCATATTGGAGAAACTGTCAGAACCCAGCTTCAAGAAGAAGATACAAAGAAGACTAGTTGAAGAAGAAGAAGGAAAAGGAGGAATCGAGGAAGAACAGGGAGAGACAGAGGAACTAGAAAAAAGAGAGAAATTGACTTGAAAATTCTGATATTGTCTAATGGCTTTCCACCATTTACAACTATATATATATATATATATATATATATATGCTTATCTTTACCAATCAATCCAAAGCCCTCCACTAAACTACAATATTAACAACTAAGAATTTGGATTATCTAATACATTTGGGGCCATGACAGAAACTTACAAGCATACGTGTTTGCTCTCTTTTTCCATGACCCCAGATTTGTTAAGTTTGGCTTAGGGATGCTAATGGGCACTTGTTATTTTTGTTAATATTTTGCAATATGAAAGTTAATTAATGTAATAAATATGAATATGTGAATTCAGAAAGTAAATTATCTGTAATTTATATAGTCTAATGCGTTAGAAAAATACTCTATTTACTATTTAATCTTTTTGACAACTAATGGCAAAACACTAAGGTCCTGTTTAATAACCCAATTCAGTACTTAAATTTAATGAAATAAAATCTTAACATATTCAGACCGTTTGACAACAAAAAAATTTAACATCTGAATTAATTAAGTGACACCGAATTTTCTCGGTAAAACTTGTTTCCAAAATTAATCACTGAATGTGATATGTACTCAATGTATTAGATTTAATACTTAATAATTCAATAATTTAATGGATTCAGATTTCAAACTTCAATTTTCGAACTTCAGTTTCATCATACGCACCCTAAGTAAAAATTAAGTATTTCTGATATTGTGAGAGAATTAAAATTGGATGGATTTGCGAGATATGGAGAAAATCTCTCATAATCATTTTTATTTTTCAAGGTTTTTTACGATTGAAATATGACGTATGTATCGTAACAGTAAATACAATAGACAAATGAATCTCATTCATCAAAAAGTTTTGATGTCATGACCAGATTAAATCCTCAAAATTGCTGCAAATCCATCATACATGACAACCATTTAGGCCGCAGTTGGATGAGGTCACTTCAGCTCTTGTACTTTCTCATTTAATTGATAATGACAAGAAATCATGAGCAAAATTCTCATCTTGAAGTGAAACACACATTCGGAGATGCCGTCCTTTTATATAATTTGACTCAGCACGCATGCAGAGATGTGAATAGGATCTTATAAGCTAACTAACACTTCGTATTGTATTGTTCTGTTCAATGCACTATAAATTCGGAGACGTGGGTGAGGAAGAGATCAGATTTCATTGATATAGCAAAGACCAAACAAAAAGGGGACGAGCTAGGCAGATTGTGGCATCTTCTTGATTTGCTTTAGCAATTCATCGCGTTGTTCACAGGGGTCAAAACAGGTAAGGGCTGGCAGTTGGCAGCAAGCATATATCTCAAATGGTTTTTGCTGCTTGTCTGCTTAACTAGCATGCATGATTGGCTCTATTATTCATTATTTTCTCTACTCAATGAGTTTTAAGAGTATTGACACCATGCATGTATACTGTTTGTTTTAGCACACTAAAACTAAAGCGATGGTATGTTTCATTGTGGAGGCAGACATCAATACTTTTATCAGCTCTTTTTTTTTTTTTTTTACAAGAGAATCTATGGCGATTATTCGAGACTGACCACTGAATAAATCCCGTCCCGTATAACATATATATCATATGATATGCTATATTTTTGTCAATTATTTAAATCTATTATTTTGGTGACTTCTCTTTTTTCTATATAATATCTTCCTGGAAATATATGTTCATCATTGTGTTATAGGATAATATGGTCCTCGTATAATTAGAATCATATGATGAATACACAGTTTTGCGAAAGTTACAATATTGCCACCCTTTTTTTTTTTGGATTATATATCAAAATTGTAGTTTATAATAATTACGGGCCACCCTTTTTATTTTGATCGAGAAGATTAATATACTTAACAAACAATTGTACATTCTAAATAATGGATATTCGATCCGAGTGCTTAGTTATAGTGCATGTCTCATAAATCAGGACTAATAAAAAGAAAAGGAAATCTACAGACGGTTGAAACTAATGAAGGAATTTTGCTTGTTTTATGAACTCAATTTCTAAAAATTTCGAAGTATACTTACTTAAAAATTTGAGTTCATAAAAAAAAAAATTATACTTACAGCAACCAAACAAGAATGAGAACCAATTTCAATTGTTACAATTGTATCTTATGACTGTGCTCTTCTCTTCCTTCCAAGTCCATTATGTAGGTTGACATGCGTAAAGATCAAAGGCTGCTGGATAAGAAATTGTGAACTACATGTAAATTGGAGAAGCAGAAACCCAAGTACCCTTTAACGGAGACAGAGAGACTACTTAGATGTCCAATTTGGCTCATCATATTGTCCCGCTGACCAGTCACTAGGCTCCATTAATGAACCTGGAATGATCAATACATCACGTCTAACATATTGTTTGCATTTTCTCATTTGAGATCATGGCTTTGCATTTGAACACTGACGATGACATAATAAAAATAATTACTATTATTAACATTGAAAATTATTTCCAAGAAACTGCAGAATCAATCAATATATTTGAAGTGCGCATCAGAATTTACAAGAGCACCAATTTTGTCCGGGGAGATAATTTTTTAGTTTCCACGATTCTGGCACCATTCCGAGCGGCCTCCTTGGTGGCAATTTCACATGGATGCCCAGGCAGATTATACTTCACCTTCTTGGCCATTTGTTCAAGCCGAGGCAGCGGTAATTCCTTCCATCTCCCAACCCGACTCGGATCTCGAGTGTCCAGAGTTAAGCTCTCCAGGGAAGGACCTGCAGCCTCTATCAAGTGCATGACAAACTCAACATCACTCTTCAACCCAATCCAACCCAAAAATTCCACCTCCTTCAGGCAGCAGTTGTACTTCTGTCCTTCAACCCATTGCCGTGTTGTATCCCCAAATTTGAGCATATCGTCCCAAAACTCTCGATTCATTGACAGCTCCGTTGACTCCCAGCAGACAGTGTACTTGAGCACCAGTTTATGCAAACTCGGAGATGCGTGAATAAATGAACAGAGAAAAAGGATGCTCTGCTCGTATAGTGCAACAAATTGCAATTCCAGTTGTTGAAGATTGCTAAACTGCGAAAAGGTCTTGGGAAACAGGTAAAACTCCATAGCAACCAGTAATTTCAGATCCAAAGCCAATGTCTTGAGCTGTGAGATGGAGAAGGGAACCTGGCTGAATTTGGTAATCAGTAGATCTTCACAAAGATCACAGCTGACGTTAGGTGCCCATTTGAGAGAAACTGAAGAGAGTTGAGGAACGTCTTTGAAGAGCATGTTTATCCTGCATCCTTGATACTCAAAAGAAAAAAGGTTCAAGGCTGAAACAACCTCGATAGCTTCCAAACCAAGACAAGATATTAATCCCAAGTGCTTCAATTTATTGTTAGGCGATCGAAGCCTCAAATTATACAAGGATGGTGCACGACTAACGGACAACTTCTCCAGGACTGGACAATCAGACAAAAGATACAGGAGCTGTTCTTCAACAACATTGACGGAATTCAGCACAAGGGAAGTCAGTGCCTTCCATTCCAAGTCCGTAGGGAAACAGTATATCTCATCTAAACTCGTTTTACGACTGCGAAAGGGTGATAAGTCCAACTCAAGCCTATGAACTCTCTTGGCTGCTGCAAAGCAAGTCCATGAATCAAGAATTCCAGCGTAGGTATTGTCCAAGTCAAAAGACACCCTAAATTCTTCAACCGTTTGAGCTTGATGGGAAGCCAACACTTGGTTTACCCAATCTATATATTTGGGCAATTCAACACGATCTCTTTTTTTACCCATATAAATAAGCGCTATGGTGTCCAGAGCATCAAAGTCCAAACAACCGGAATAAAACTTGAACAGGTTCTTCCACCGACGCGAAACAGCCCTCGTTTTTGCTGCTTCCTTCAGGGACAGACGGGATACGATGTCTATCAGAATGTCAACCGGTATTTGAGTTATGCAACCCATCCAATCCGTCTTTTATTAGGCCTCGCCTCTATTTTGACCTTGCTACAGAGACCCTCCCTCCCTCCAAATTTGATGCTTTTAACTTATTCAGCTAGATCTAGATATCTTACATATATAAAGCGAGAATCCGCTTGTGAACAGTGAAAAATGGGCCGGTTATCCCGTTATTTTTGTGAGTTTGAGGGGCTTTTTGGTCTTTTGTTGATGGGTGGCAGCGGTTTCGTTGTACGTTCTCGCTTCTGTCCGCGCAGCTCTCTTTTAATTTACACGCGTGGCTGGTTGTTGCTGTCTGAAGCGGTTTATGGGTCCACATGGCTCTTATTCTCTTTTGCTCGTTCTCGGTCACCAATTTACTCTCATTGTTTTCTTGCTTGTGTTCTCAGCTGTTCAGCAAATATAACTTGAGAAAGTTTCTTTTGGTTTTGAAGTGCTTTACTGTTCAGCAAACTTAGACCGTGAGCTCGATCTCTTTTTGGCTCTGATTTTTCTTCTTAGTTTTCTTTCGCAGCTTCGGAAATAACTTGAACAACTTATGCGGTCAGCAGGATCTTTTTTTTTAGCTTTCACTGACCGATTTACTCTCATTGTTTTCTTGCTTGTGTTCTCAGCTGTTCAGCAAATATAACTTGAGAAAGTTTCTTTTGGTTTTGAAGTGCTTTACTGTTCAGCAAACTTAGACCGTGAGCTCGATCTCTTTTTGGCTCTGATTTTTCTTCTTAGTTTTCTTTCGCAGCTTCGGAAATAACTTGAACAACTTATGCGGTCAGCAGGATCTTTTTTTTTAGCTTTCACTCTTCTCTTTGGTTTTTTTTGGTAGCTTCGGAAATAACTTGAGAAAATTTCTTTTGGTTTTAAAGTACCTCGCTGTTTGATTGGCTTCGCTGGAAATTCATTTTTGTTGCTGTGGTTCTTTTGTATGGTTCATTTTAGACGTTTGTTTGGTTTCCGCTTCAGCTGTGTATAATATGCTTTCAGAATGGGTCGAAATAGAGTATATGGAAGTTTGGAAGAGGCTCGTGCTGAGAAAAATCGAAGGAGGCGCGAGCAACGTGCTGCTGCTCGGCGTGAGACAAAGAATGATGCGCCATTAGGAGTGTGTACATTAGCTGTCACAGCTTTTAATATACATGACTCAAATGCTGTGAATCAGCCAAATATGGGTGTCATTGAATCTTCATTGGGTTCAGGCTCAATATTGCCATTTGCAGAGAACAATGCAGAGCACCTTCAAGCTGTATGTCTGTGCTTATTTTGAGCATGTCTCATGCAATATAAATTGTTGTTTAAATTTTTTGGAATAAATGTTAAATTATTTATGTTAACAGTAGTTTCGCCTAAGCATGCACTTTGGTAAGACAAACGAGTTTGACTTAGTTAAGCATACTAAACTCACAATCTTTAACTATGCTTTGGGTGTTTTAAAGGAAAATCAAGGAGATGTATCTAGGTCTACTGGTAATGGTGCTCGCGAGGTTCCGACAACTAATTCAGATGCCGGTGAATCATCTTTGCATAGGCGACGTCGACGTACAAGACGTTCTATGACTAATCCATTGAACACAATAATTACAGAGCCTGCAGTATTGCTCAGTAATGCAGAGCAATTTCCAACCGTATGTTTGTGCTTATTTTGAGCATCTTTCATGCAATAAGATTGTTGTTTAGACCCCTTGCAATAAATGTTAGACTACTTATATTACCGGTGGTTTTATCTAAGCATGTACTATGGCTAGACTAACCAGTGGGTGAGATATTAATTTTTGTCTATTATAAGTCAGATTGGCTTATTTAGGCACACTGAATTCATCGTCCTTAAGTATGCTTTGGCTGGTTTGCAGGAAAATGAAGAAAATGTCTGTGCGTCTATTGCTGATGGTGCTAACGAGGTTCCATCAACTAATTTAGATGCTGGTGAACCATCATTGCGTAGGCAACGTCGGTCTAGAAAACGAGCTATAACTGATCCATTAGCTACAATAGCTACAGAACCTGCTGTATTGCCTGATGTTCCAAGTTGTCCGTATTGTCATGCAAAACGATTTCATCAGGAACCGCCTGGTTTTTGCTGTGCCTCCGGTGAGGTACAGCTATTATCTACTGAGATGCCGAGAGAACTTATGCTATTATATATAGAAGACTCTGATGAGGCTGCTGAGTTTCGCAGATGTGTTAGAAGCTATAATAACATGTTTGCATTCACTTCGATTGGTATCCATCCTGATAAATCTTTGGCTGCAAACTACAATGGAGTTTATACATTTCGAATCCAGGGACAAATGTATCATTATATTAATCCACTTATTCCAGAGAATGGTGAGAAGCCACGGAACTTGCAACTTTACTTTGTTGACACTGACCATGAAACAACGCAGTGGCTCTCAATCTCAAGTAGATTTCAAGAAACACTGGTGACTAAGCTTGAGAAAATCTTAAAGATTAATCCTTACTCTGCATTTTTCCGAGGATTACAAGATTTGCCAGGCATAGATGATTATAAGATTGTACTTGACACCACGCCTGCTGTAGATCAACGAGTTTTCAATAAACCTACTGTGTCGCAAGTAGGAGCTGTTTGGACCGAGAGCACAAATTCTGAACATGTCAACTCTAAACACATACAAATTTATGGAAAGAATGGTCAAACGCAGATTGTCAAGCATTATTTTGCTTGTCATGATTCGTTGCAATATCCTCTTATCTTTGCAAATGGAGAGCCAGGTTGGCATCCAGGGATTGAAAAAATCCGTCATCCAAATAAGAGCAACATTACATCAGTGACTTGTGAGGGAGAAACTATTATAGCTACAACTACAGCAACGACGGCAACTGATATCATTGATACAGAAAATAGAGGTATTGCGAATAATCGTTTTTATATACCATCGTTAACCTATGAATATTATATTTCCTTATGATATATACTAATCTTACGTAATCTATTATCTTTATCAATAGATAATATAAGTATCATTATCTGTTTGTTTCAGCTATTAACCAAAGAAAAAGAAAGCGCAACACAGTTTCATGTCGTGAGTATTATTGCTACAAATTGCAGATCCGAGATGCTGACCGGTCAATGTTATTACATATAGGGAGATTACTACAGCAATATGTAGTCGATGTCTATGTCAAGATTGAGTCAATCAGATTAGATTTCCACAGAGGAAGAAGCAAACAGGCTCAACTTCGGACAGAGATTTATCAAGGCATAGTTGATAGTATTTCCAACGGTGAATCATCATCATCAAGTATTGGTAAACGTATTTTTCTACCAGCTTCGTTCATTGGTGGCCCTCGAGATATGCGACGACGATATATGGATGCTATGTCTTTGGTTCAAAGATATGGAAAACCGGATATCTTTTTGACGATGACCTGCAACAAGAATTGGCCTGAGATTAAAAAAATGCTTTTGCCAACTGACAAAGTTGAGAATAGACCAGATTTAATATCTCGAGTTTTTCGTGCAAAGCTTCAACAACTGAAAGATGAACTTCTGAAAAAGAATATATTTGGAAAGGTAGCAGCTTATACATATGTGATTGAGTTCCAGAAAAGAGGTTTGCCTCATGCTCATTTCTTGATAATTCTGAAACAAGGATGGAAGATGTACTCTCCTGAATCATACGATCGCATAGTGTGTGCTGAGTTGCCAGATGCTAAGCAGTATCCTTATCTTTATGAAGTCGTTGTCAAACATATGATGCATGGTCCTTGTGGTGCTATGAATCCAAGTTGCCCATGCATGAAACAACACATTGGATGCAAGGATAATTATCCTAAGGAGTTTACAGAAGCCACTCGTCACAGTCACAACTCCTACCCTGTTTATCGACGACGAGATTTTCAGCAATCAGTAACTGTTCGTGGACATCCTCTTGATAATCGATGGGTAATACCATACAATCCCTATTTACTGTCTAAATTTAATTGTCATATAAATGTAGAAATTTGTTCAACAATTCGAGCTGTCAAATATATATATAAATACATCTATAAAGGCCATGATAAAATTCTATATCAGTTGACTAATACGGGGCCTAATGAAATTGTTGATGAAATAAAAAATTTTGTTTGTGCAAGATGGGTCTCTCCTCCTGAAGCAATGTGGAGAATCTATGCATTTGACTTAAATGAGGTACATCCATCAGTAATTTCTTTGCAACTTCATTTGGAGAATAAGCAATCAATTACATTTGATCAAAACCAATCGTTGCAAAATATAATCAGCAATCCATGTTCCTCACAGACAATGCTTACAGAATTCTTTAGCATGAATTGTTATGATGAATACGCCAAGCATTTGAATTGTTTATATATAGAGTTTCCTGAGTATTTTACTTGGAATGCACAATCAAAATATTGGAGTAGACGAAAAAGAGGAGAAGTTATTGGTCGTATTTTAACTGCTCGCCCTACTGAAGGGGAGCGATACTATCTCAGAATGTTGTTAATGCATGTTAGGAAGCCTACTTCTTTCCAAGATCTAAAGGTTGTCAATGGATACGTATGTCAAACATATAAAGAAGCTGCAAATTTACTTGGCTTATTGCATTCTGACAATGCTGCTGAACTTTGCTTACAGGAAGCTTCTGCATACCAGATGCCAAGTTCTCTTCGACAATTATTCGCATCTATATTAGCTTATTGTGCTCCTACAAATCCACGAGAGTTGTGGTTGAAATATGAAGATTTCTTATCTGAAGATATTCAACATAGTACATCACTTGAACCACACTTTGTACAAATACGAGTGCTCCAATTAATTGATTCGTGTCTTCGATCCATGGGAAAAAATATTGCTGATTATAATTTAACTGATATTCAAGTTGAACAGCTTTCGCAAGATTTAAGTACTAAGGAAATTGATGTTGAAAGAAGCATAGTAGTATCTGACGAAGATCTTCGTGCATTGCATCAGTTAAACTTGGACCAGAAATCAGCATTTGACAAGATTATGCATGCCATTGACAATAATATCTCATGTGCATTTTTCTTAGATGGTCCAGGTGGAACTGGAAAAACTTTCTTATACAGAGCTCTCCTTGCAGCAATACGATCAAAAGGATGCATAGCACTAGCAACTGCAACATCTGGAGTTGCAGCTTCAATTTTACCTGGTGGCCGTACAGCACATTCGAGGTTTAAAATCCCATTACAAGATAGTGATACAGCAATTTGCAATATTGGAAAGCAAAGTGCTATTGCTAAGTTAATAAGAGATGCAAAAGTAATTATTTGGGATGAAGCAAGCATGGCAAAGCGTAGCTCAATAGAAAAATTTGATGAATCATTAAAAGATATCATGAATAAAGATGCCATATTTGGTGGTAAGATCATTGTTTTTGGTGGTGATTTCCGACAAACATTACCAGTGATCACCAAAGGGTGTAAAGAAGAAATTGTCAATGCTAGCTTAGTAAAGTCTCCTATTTGGCCGTACCTCATAAAACTAAAACTATCACAAAATATGCGAGCTCAGTTAGATCCTCATTTCTCTGATTACCTTCTTCGAATTGGCAACGGTACTGAAGCAACAAATAAAAATGATGAGGTGCGTATACCTGAAGGAATGAATCTGGTATTTGTCGATGACGATTCATCAGTTGATGCGTTGATTGCTGCAGTATTTCCAGATTTATGTGCTTTTGCTCATTGTCCAGATTCTATTGTTAACCATGCAATTTTAATGACAAGAAATGATTTTGTATTTGAAATTAATAACAAAATCATTGCTAAATTTCCAGGTACAGAACAGGTATATCTAAGCCATGATGAAATCCTTGAGTCATGCCATCAATCAGAGACAGAAGATTTTTTGAATTCATTAACGCCTAAGAGCTTGCCTCTTCACAGGCTGATATTAAAAATTAATTGTCCTGTCATATTGATTCGAAATATTAACCCTGCCGAAGGCCTATCTAATGGCACCCGACTCGTATGCAAAGAATTTGGAAACAACGTAATACACGCAGAGATTGCTTGTGGCTCTTTTAGAGGTAAGCATGTTTTCATTCCTCGAATTCCTTTGCAAAGTTCTGATGATGATTTCTGTTCAACCCCTTTTAAAAGAACACAGTCCCCTCTAAGGCTTTGTTTTGCAATGACGATTAATAAAGCACAAGGACAAACATTGGATTATGTTGGTCTATATCTAAAAGAACCTGTTTTCTCCCACAGCCAATTATATGTAGCATTATCACGTGGCAGAGCATCAAGTAATGTCAAAGTATTAATACGACCTCCAAATCTATTTTCCAAAATAACAAATCTTACAAAAAATGTAGTGTACAACCAGATCATATCTGCAGTCATGAATGATTAATGAGTTCCTGCCAGTGGTTCATGTTTACATACAATAAGGTATGTTGTCTAACTCTTTATGTAAATTTCGATTTCAGATTTATCTTATTTATACCTCCTCACTGCTTTCTTTTTTAAGATTTGGAATTTCCAAGTTTCATGCATGAATGAAGAATGTATTCTATGCTAAACCCAAAACCAGGAACTTCAGCAAATGTCTGGCCCTGTACTTTGAATACTAGGTTGACGTAGTTTTTTCCCCTACTTATCTTTCTCAATTTGATTGTTATTCCTTTTTGACGTAAAGTTTTTTTTTTGGATTTTCGAATGTGGATTTTCTTTCATTTTACACAACCAAGTATGAATTGATTGAAATTATATGAAAGTTTAAATTTTACCATGCCAGGCAGTGTTGCACATAGAAATTTATTAGTTTGTTTAAGAGAATATTGATTCTTGGACTCCAGAAAAAATTGAATCAATTTTAAAGATTTGATTATTGGTCTTGATAGCAACTCAATTGGTAAGTTGTTTGGACAACTCTGTATTCGATTGTCTGATGGGTCTCTGTTTGAGTGTAGCTTGGTTTGTTAACTTTGGAGATTGTATATGAGTATTGAAAGTTGATAACTCTGGACAAATTGCAGGTTAGTCGCCTGTTGGAGTTGATTGTTCACAGTCTTTACAGCCACAAAGAAGTTTTTCTTCGACAACTGGCAAACTCTTTCATCAAGTTGATTCTGATGTTAGAAAAGCATATTGCAACTGTTTAATTGATCTTTGTATCAAGATTGATGTCTTCGAGAAAGCTTGTGAGCTGCTACACCTCGGCCTTAAACTTGAGATTTATACTGATATACAATCTAGAAGTCCAACCCAATGGTCTTTACATTTAAAGAGTCCCTTGAAAGTGAGGAGGAGCTGCCTTCACTGCTTGGGATCAGCACTGGTCATGGAAAACATAAATATTCAGAGAAAAGTCTAGCAGGTGTTTTTGAGTCACGTCTGAAGGAACTGAATACTCCATTCCACGAGGTACCTGACAAGGCGGGGTGGTTTTTGACGACAAAGATTGCAGCCACATCATGGTCGGAGTCTAGAAGCACTCCTAAGGTAGTTGCTGCTTAAAGGTTGTTCTTTGTCTAGCTTACATTTTCAATACTAGCTTTTAATTTTGATAAAAGATCTGGGAAAAGGATATAACCTATTTTGATTGTCTTTGTTTTTGTTAGTCTAAATCTCTCTCTAGATTAATTTTGTCATGGTAATGCTCAAAATGTAGTTGCTATCAGATGATTTTTCCAATTTCAATTGAGCTTATGGTGCAAGATTAAAGGATAACTACTCTTTAAGTATGCCTGGTAACATCTTATGGAAACAGCTTTAGAGGAAATCAAAATGATGAGGGATTGACTTTGGACTTATGATAAATATTGCATTTAATAATTCATAAACATCTGCTAATTTTTTCACTAATAGGGATTTACCTAGGTAAATCAGGTGCTCAAATTCTTTGACTGATGTTCATATCAGCATGAAACAAGTAACTGAAATTATTAAGTTATATTTAAATTCCATATTCACTGAAGCCTCCAAAAAAGAGTTGATGTCACTCGGGTCTAAATTCCCAAATACCACATGTTTAGAATTTGCAAACTCATCTGCATGTTCTGTTTCTCTAACACATGGAAAAACCTCCTGAATCCTATCTACATTTAATTTCGCCCTATATCTTCATAGAGGTAGCATATGACTGACAATATGTTGTAAGAACAGGAGCCTGGATCAGTTTTCTCCTGTTCAAGAAATACTGGAATCCGGATGACCAAAGATGAACTTATAGATTCATTTTAAACTGAAATGCCTCTAAGCAAATGGCTTTAGCTGGTTGAAAGTTGCATCCTTTTCTATTTCTGCTGTTTTATAAGAATTCCTATGTTGAACTCTAGAGAAAGGATTTTAACCCCTATGTGAATTGCAAAGCCTTTATTGTGTTTAAGGTTTAGACATCGAGGGGCATGCTGCAGGGCTTCCAAAACATTCTGTAACATTCCAATTCCTCTCGTTTGGCAAGAATGGAAGACAATCAGAAAGAAAATTCACCAAATACAGAAGAAAAAAAAGGACAACCCAGCATGGTGTTGAAAAAGAAGTTGCTGCAATTTGGTTATGAAATTTCACTCCATTTTTTAGAAAGATGATGCTTTTGTTTTGAATTTAAACGTGATCTAAATGCTGAGTTACCTATTCAAAACCTTGCAACAAGTCATATATATCCAGTTCACATCATTTCTAGAATATAAAAGAGGATGAGCAAATAAAGCAGACCACCAGAAGGTAGAGTAACTAAGGAAGGGACAGTTGAACAAGAAATGGCCAATTGGTACTGAGCTTTGTAAATTGTGACCTGAGTGCCCAATCCTTGTGGTAGTCCTGTGGAACCTAATCATTATTCAGTAACACTAGCTCAATCCAGAAAGCAAAAGACCTGAGCTAGAAATACTTCCTTTTGGATTGCAGGTTTTGATATAATTGTTAGAAAAAAGTAACACCATACTGTAGTATTCTATTGAAAAGTTAGTTCAGAGTTTTTTTGTCCTTGAATAAGTTTTTAGTCCAACTCTTGCTATTTTCTTTATCTATTTGCCTTGCAATGATTTACAATGCACTAAGAACGTTCATTGCTCCTGGTGACCTCAACACATGTAACACAAATGTGCTTACAATTTAGGCATACTTTGGCCCAGAGATATGTATTCTTGTCAAATTCTATCAGATATCAATGAATCAAGTAGTTAAGAATCAGGACTCCTGAGAAGCATAGACGGAAATATTTAACTTTCAAAAAAAAAAAAGAAACTAGAACATTATATTGCTGTATGAATCTTTATCCAACTCTGATCTCGATTTTCAATAAATGAAAATGACTGTCAATATACACGATGCTTATGGGTACAACATGTATCAACTGATTACAGAGATAACATATTGTTAAACTTGTAGTTCACGCAAATGATTAGCTTGAGATTTGCATAGAGCCAACCAGGATCCAGAATTTGGTGAAGAACTACTCACAGTTTGTTTCCTTCCCCATCTATATTTGGCTAGAGAAATCAAAAACTCCCTTTATCGACATCGATGCTACTTCCACCATATCTCCACTAATCAAGAGAAACTCATCAGGTTGACGGACACCAGGCCCCTAAAGCTATTCAATCATTAGGTTCATGATTGTAATTTGCCTGAATAATGTTAGACAACTGCAAAAGTATTGGCTGATATGGAACAATGTTCTTCTTCTTCAAACTAAGCATTTCATTAATAAGCAATAAAGCTAAGATCCACTAACATAATAATAGTTACTGCTTGAGTAAAAAAACATATGATCTGCAATCAAAGAGCTTAAAAGTAACATTTTTCAGTAGTGGATCTTCCATGAGTTAATGTACAATGTTAACGTAGTTCTTTGAACTTCATGAAACAAAGGAACAATAAGAAGCGGCTAATAGAGATGTTTTTAGATTCCAATATACACATGCCTGTGTAACTATATAGGCATTTTGCTGAAATTGCAAAAATATTAGACATTCTGCATTAGTTTGTTCTTCTTCACTTCCTAGATAAAGTGCAAACCAGATAAAAGCCTATTTTAGTGTCTAACCGCATTCTCTCATTGTTTAACAATAAAATGTAAAAGTAATAATTAAGACTATGATTTTATCTCCTCCTTTTCTTTTTATTCGGATATCAAATTATCTTCTTTTAAAAGGTCTCGTAATCAGTCCTGCTCTAGCAGTCAACACAGAGCTGGACCATCAGATTTGCAATCTTTCTCTCAATCATTAAAATCACGGTTTAGTGCAATATCAATGAAGTAGAACAGAACTTTGCTATGTGCTAGCGACAACTACTAATTAGTTTCATAACAATCTTTTAACTGATCTTTGCTAAATTCATTGTTAAAGGTACAGAATGTCTATTACCAAGAGCACAAGAGGTTGGAAAGAGAGATTGTTCTCGAGAAACAATACGACACAGAACCTTAGCGCTAAAGGTAGAAGACAAAATGATCCAGGTATTGCTACTATGACGAAACTGATCAGTCATCTGCAAACCAAAGATAGTAGAAAAAATACTATAGCTTCTGTATCAAATAGTGAAGAATATAGCCCAACTCCTGATCTAGCTAACCAACACCAACATGTCAATATATATCAGCTAATCTGTCTTCATCTGAGGATGGTATTCAAGCTCCATGGACTGCAAATTCTACTTCAAATTAAATGTTAATTGAGAAAACTATCTACCGTTGCGCTTCATCTATGTGGCCTTTGATGAGTAAATAAAGTGCAGACCAGATGTAAGCTTGTTTTAGTGTCTTATCTCGTTCTCTCATTGTTTTACAATATTAAAAGTAAATAACTACAGAACTCACAAAATTACAAAAGAAATATTCAGTGACTTGGCGTTTGATCTGATATTAATAATAACTATGCTAATGCATTGCTTTAACTGCAGAAACATAAAACTCAAAATCACAAAATAGATACTTTAAAAACGAAAACCTTTCTGATGCATTCCACTTCTCTTACATTAAGTATCATGTTAATTATTCAGTTTTGCTTAGATAAACAACGCACTGGCAAAGATACTTTTACACAGCTAATTCACTTATTTGAAAACGCAAGGAAAAAACTTAATTCATCACATAGCAACATACCAGTTTATCAACTCAGAAACTTCAACAATATATCAGAGTTAAACACCTGTGTCTTCTATAATGCTACCTGTGTGATGAAAGCCATATCCAGATGTCCTTTGTAATGTGTCATGCTTCTTTCTAATTTTACTGCATGTACGCGTAAAAACTAATTGCTAGGTGTAACATGTAATCTCTATTTGGTATGCATGGTTTCAATGATTACACCGTTTCTCTGGCACCTTCTAATCACATGCAATCACATGCTGTCTCCCATTCACAATGTATCAGACCAAATCCATACCAGTTTTAAGTTACTATCGCGTATCACTCACTCGACTACTCTTACTCATTGTATATATAAATCAATTCTATTTCAATAGATACATCTTATTAACTCGCAGAGACTATCAAACTGCTTCTTGTGCTTTTGAATCTTTGCTCTTCGATCTATCCAGGTAACTTCACTCTTAGCTATCTTTACAGTGCATTCAAAAAAACTGTTCTAAGTAAAACTAAGTCCTTTGCATGCATCTTACATAAGATCTTTTCTCTGTTAATCAAATACTTGATATATTTCGTTGCCCTTGTTTCATACACTGATATATAGAAGCATTTAACATCTTCAATTTATATAAATACTTTAGACAGAAGCTTCTTACTTATTACTTAATTTTACTTTGCTTCCTGTGTTTTCAGTATCGACATGGAAAAAAAATGCGTTCTAATACCAGAGTTGACAGATACAAATTCCAATTGGTTTGCTAAGCTCATCGTGATAGAAAAGAGCGCAATTCGTTATAGCAAAGAAGATGGAAGGCCATACCAGAAATTAGTGTTTGCTGATGCTATGGTAAGGAATATCAAATCAAGTAAATTATCTTTCATTCGGCATAAGCATTTATACATACAATCACTCATTACATATATTCAATTTGTAAATGCAGAGAAACACCATCCAAGCAACTATTTTCGAAAGAGACATTCAAGATATCGAGCCAATTCTTCAGCTTTATTCCACCTACTACATCGGCAATGCTTGGATCACAAAAATAAGCATCCCATTTTATCTTGCATCTTCACCATATCAGATGACAATCTCTAAAAGAACATTTATTCAAGCTGTTTCAGCACAGGATGCACTGCCCTCTGATTATTGCTATGAACTAACGTCCTTTACACAGCTGCATAATTACATTGGCGATTATTCAGCAAGAATAAGTATAACCTTTGTCTAACGTGTTACACTGCCTTTTAAAAAACATCCAGTCTAAATACAGTTTATCTCTGATGCACAGATATCCTCTGTGCTGTCGTGCATGCACTGCCTCCTCGCTTAGTGCCAAGAGGAAAACGATATGTGCCAATCCAAGAATTTGCTGTTGTCAATGAAGAGTACTTACCAATACTAACTGAAAATTATTCTCTACTATATGTGATCAATTCATAATATTTACAGCTTTATATATACAGAAAACAACCGATGACTTTTACAATGTGGGAAGAATTCTTATCTGTGGAAGGATCGCAGTTAAAAGCCATGGTACCTCAGCAGCCTATCATCTTATTGGCTAGACCAAAAGTGAACTCCTATCACAGTAAGCATATTATCTTCGAAAAAAAACTTGCAATTACATGCAGTTATCACACGTGTTTATAATCTACATTATTATTTACATTTACTTACAGCAATTTCTTTGGGAACCCAGGCAACCACTATCATATTGTTCAATCCAGAAATCCCCCAAGCTACAGCTCTGAGAAACTGGTAATTCCATTACTTTAAATTATATACTACTCACATGAACAAAATTCATAAGCTCAGCTTCTATACAGGATGAAGGAAAATAGCTGCTACATACAAACAATAATCAAGGAAAGGCTATATGAAAAAACAAATCAAATTATCCATCCACCAACTGCTGCACAACTACGAGAAATAGCAACAATTCCCACGATGGCTGAACATGTAAGTGTCAATCATTCTATTATTAATCATTTCCAGATAAAATCGCCATTATCTAACATATATGGTATGAAACCACAGACCAGGCCATTTTGGATAAAAGCTCAGATTCGTATCTCAATAACAAACACGCGCTTTTACTACTTGAGTTGTCCAAAGCCTGATTGCTCAAAACCAACAGGAGCTGATATTGATACAGAATTCAAATGTTTTTACTGCCATATCACTTACCAAAAACCATTACCCAGGTTCGCATTTAATATCTGTGCTTTATCAATTACAATTGAATTTTCTTAGTATTCTAATATTAAGCTTAACTTAACAATTTGGTGCAATGACAGGCTTCGTTTTGAAATTCAGCTCTTTGACGGCACAAGCATTTTATCAGCATTAATTGAAGACAAATATGCAGAGTCTCTTCTTCAAATGCCGGCCGAACAAATCATCAATATGCAAAAGATACATGAGCATATCAACATCCAACAAATCAATAATAACTTACAAGATACCCACTTCTATGTCCAGTTACGAAATACTATTCGACCATCAGATATACTTCAGCCCGCACGATACAGTGTTGTTGCTTATCTAGCAATCCCTCCTACCTCAAACACTACTCCTCATCTAACTCCTGATAACACTAATCCTCAGATTGCAACTGCGACCAACTTGGCCAGCCCAAGCACATCCCAAAAACCTACACATCAGCCACCAATCGATACCATCAACGATGAACAAATTGCCTCAACTAAGCAAGAAGCAATACGAAAATACCCCTCTGAGGCAGCTGAGGAAGCCAGCAACAAACGTGCAAAGCCATAAAGACCTCAGTACCTTTTAAATATCTCACCCAACACCACTTCTATCATTTTTGCTCAGCCTTGCCATTTGACCCATCACACCTTCTATCATTTTTGCTCAACCCTACTATCGACACTGTATATATAACCAGTCACAGCAGCATTGCATATGACTAATGTATGACCTGCTTCGACGTCTTTTGTATCTAAGACATAGTATGTACATATAAAAGCACTTAGTTTAGCAGAACCACTTTTGAAAATATCTTACTCTTGTAAATAAAATATATATAAGATATAACTACTTATTCTATTCCTACTCAAATTCGCACATACACTGCCTAGATTTTGATTCCTTATTCTGTACTTTGATTTCTTATTCTTATACGCAGTCATACCACACCAGCATAATTCAGTTACCTTCCCTCCGCCCCTGCTTTAGAGGTCACCAATTTCCTTTCATTTTGGCAGTTCTTGTTTGAAAATATTCTATCGCATCTACCGTTTTAGCAAATGATACGTTACCTATTTCTTCTATAAAGTTATCTTTTTATCCTATACTCCTATGCCTTACAATAGAAAATTACAAAATTTGAAAAAAATTGGCACCCGTACTGAAAACCTTGCAATGCCACTTCTGAGGTGCTTCCATCATTTTAGCACTCTTTTTACTTGTATTAAAACTTTTGATTCATAATGAAGATTATCACTAAATCTATTCATCAATATTTCCATTCCCCATGCACATACACAAACAATATATCTAACAAATCCTATTGTAGTAAATTAAGTACTCTACAAAGCACCACCACAACCTAACTTTCCTTGCTTTTCTTACCGACTAAACAACTCTTTCGTACCTACCCAACGTAATAGTTTTGCTGAAAATTTACTGCTGACTGCGAGGCTCTCTTCCATGGGAACACTTAGGCACTCACCAATTTCTTCTCGTTTTGGCCACTACATCTAACAAATCCTATTGTAGTACATTAATTACTTCTCTCACACTCCAATTTTCCAGACTAATACCCATTATACGAAATTAAGAAATTCCAGCTACCTGACGCACAGCGTCAGGGCAAAAAACTAGTAAGAAATAAAGTCTCTCAAGTGATGCTATCAGATGTCAAACGGCAAAAGCGATGAATTATTCCCGAAGAAGATCAATAACAAGAATCATAAAAAATCCCTAGGAACGAGGGCTACAACAACACTAACATCATTCTTACTCTTCGCCGATGAAAGATCTGTATTAAATTTAACTCATATAATACATACTTAGTAAAGGAGGAGGTAAAGTCGGATACTTACCAGGATAGGGCGTGCACATGGTTGAAACAGAACAAATCGATATTTCCTATCGTGTCCCAGGCTGACTCTGATTTGGATTCGAAGAGGAGGTAAAGTCTGATACTTACGTTGAAACAGAACAAATCGAGATTTCCTGTCGTGTCCCAGGCTGACTCTGATTTGGATTCGAAGAGGAGGTAAAGTCCGATACTTACCAGGATAGGGCGTGCACATGGGTGAAACAGAACAAATCGAGATTTTCTGTCGTGTCCCTGGCTGACTCTGATTTGGGTTCGAGGGCTCCTCCCATCTAGGGTTGCAAACGAGTCGAGTCGAATCGAGTTTTGAGCTAATCGAGCCGAGTCTCAACTAAATTTTACCAAACTCGAATTCGAGTTCGAACTCGACGAGCCGGCAAATTTAAAGCTCGAGCTCAACTCGAATCGATTCGAGTCGAGCTCGAGCTCGAAAAAAAATAAAAAATAATTATTTTATTTATTTTAAAAAAAATAAAATAATATTTTTTTCTTAACAAATAATAAAATATTAAGGATATATTTGTAATTTTACTATTAAAATAAGAAAATAAAAAATATATATACTTAAAATAAAAAAATAAAAAATATTATATATAAACACTCAAACTCGCGAGCCGACTCGCGAGCTAACGAGCTAAATATTTTGAGCTCGAGTTCGAGCTCGATTTCGACTTGAGCCAGCTCGAGCTCGATATTGATCGAGCTTGACTCGAGCCGCTCGCGAGCGGTTCGATTCGTTTGCAGCCCTATTCCCATCCTCAACGTTTAAAAGGATTTTTGTTTTGGGATTATTGTTACATTACTCTTTTAACATTCAGTATCACTGTCAATTTCCCCTTCAATATTATCTTTTAGTCGCTTTATTCCCAAAATTAGCAGTCAAATTTAATGTAGTTTGTTAATTAAAGTAAAAAGATATATTTAGCCCCTCTAACATATTATCGCTTTACCCCCATAAACTATAACATTATTATCAATTTACTCCCTAAAATTATTTTTTATATAATTTATCCCATTATTAAATCAATTTAGCAAGTTAAAAAACTTTAAAAGAAAGTACCCTCCTTTTTTATAATAAAAATAATAAAAATTTAGAGTGACTCTTATCCGTTATGGTATCAAGAAAAAGTCAAAGTATGAATTTCTTTCTTCTTGACAATTTTATTAATATTGAAAAAAAAAAGAAAGATAGGGAGGGGAAGAGAGAGAGAGAGAGAGAGAGAGAACTCAATTTTTAAAAAAAATACAAATAACAAAGAATTAAATACTTTTATTATTTTAAAATTATTTCCCTTTTCTGTTTACCAACAAATTCCAATTCTAATCCTGACAATATTAAAGTAATACAATAATGTTATACTCTTCTTTATCTTCTTTCTTTGAAAAATCTAATTTTTTTTCTCATTTTTTTCTATCTCTTTTTCTTTTCCTAATATTAATAAGTGTGAAAAAAGAAATTTGAGAAAACCTTTTATTTTTTATGTTTTTGAATCTCTTAAAGTGAAAAAAAAGGAAGAATAACCATGCCAATATTTTTATTTTTAATTATATATTAAAAAATGGAAACATATTTAAAAAATTTTGACCATACTAGTTAGATTAACGATGAGGTAAAATACCTAGAAAATAATGTTAGAAATTAAAATGATTGTACCACTATAATTTAAAGGGATAAAGTGATAATAGCAATGTATTTAATGCTATAGAATTAAAGGATATTTTTATCCAAAATTTCTTAACATTAGGCCTGTCAATCGGGCCTAATGAGCCGGGCTTTGATGAGTTCAAGCTCAACTCATTTAATTTGAAATATTTTCGGGTTTCGGGCTATGAGTTTTGGGTTCGTAAATGTGAAGCTCATACTCAGCTTACATAATATTCGGGTTGTGAGCCTTAATCGGGTTTAGCCCAAGCTCACTTATTACTCCTTAATTTTCTTAATATAATTACTATAACTATTAAGTTGTAAAACTAATTTAACATTTACAAGACTATAATATTAAAACTAAACATGAACAAATAATAGTTCTTAAAAAGTATATAAACCAAAAAAATTTTCAACAACTTTCCTTAGAAATTAGATTATGGAAGCATAGGCAAATATTTAAACGAAATAATACAAATTTTTTAGACCTTTTTTTATAACAAAATCAGTAGAATGATTTAAAGGAAAATACCCAAATATTAGCATAGTCTATAATTAACTTCAAAAGTTAATGGACTTCTAGAAGGCATAAGGTTTAATGCAAACAGAAATGATATCTTCTTCTAGCTCTGATGATCAAAATTCTTCATGATACACAGTCACTATTTATTTCTAAGCCATTCTCTACATATATACTCCATCCAATTGACTGATATTCCAAATTTTAGATTTTAGACCTAGTAATTAACTGTAATGAAAATATTAGAAGTAAACCAAATTATGAAACACCATGTATTGCCGACATAATTTTGGAACAGTCCAAGTCAAACATCAATCAACTTTTGAGATGGCAAAAGAGGATTTGGATTAAGAGAGGACAACCTTTTCCACGAAATGACTAAGGAAAAAGCCAGCTCTAAATTGAAATACTAAAAGCACTTTCCCCTAACATGATAAGAACTTTAGTAGAAAATGACTTTTCTCGACTCTTTGGCCCCTCCTTGATTCTTCTTCTAATATTGAATATTGGCTAGTAAGCTCATGTGATCCAAAGGGTGCCACGACATTTACTTTAAAGTTAAAGAAAATTAAGTACCAATTATGTGATCAGAAATGAAATCAGATAAAAGAAATTAATCAATTTCATGGGCTGCATCACACTACCCAACCTATATCCACAGAACTTCTGTACTGTCCCAACGTGTTGAAAAAGTTAAAGTTTTTTTTTTTTTCTGATAAAGGAATTTATAACCGTTATTAGAGAGTGTACGCTGTTTAAATCCTGCACTGTGTAACTCTTTATTTCCAAAATGTCAGAGATAGGACTGAGACTTATTTTTTCCCCCTTTTATTTGATTTTCAAAAGAATAGTCTGTCATTTATTGGATGTCCCAAATGATATTCTTGAATTATGTACCACAAACAAGCAGAAGTTTGCACACTGCGATGCCTGCAGAATATGAAACTGATTTATTTTAAAACGGTACAATTTCTCCAAAATTATGAAATCCATAAATAGGGTTTCTTTATAAATTTCTTATTTTTGCTAACATGATTTTCGAACGTTCTACAAACAAGAGATTTGTCTACTTTTCCATTATATTCATCAGGTAGTCCAAGCCATAGCAAGTCAAGCATCAATCACCTTTTGAGATGGCAAGAAAATATTTGGATTAAGAGAGGACTACCTTTTCATGATATGATTAAGGAAAAGGCCTCAGATTATATTGTTTGATTATGTTTTAACAACATATTAAAGAATTCAATAGAAATTATAGCATGATCAGACTAAAGAATGTATTTTTGAAGAGAGGGTTGTACAACTATGGTTTCCTTCAATTCACGGTGTTCCATCATACGATGTAATCCATTTCTGCAGTACACCTGTTCTGTCTCATGATGGAAATTACAATCTTCGAAAAGCAAAAAGTTTGGTTTTGATTGAGATTTTTTTTTTTTAATTTCCATAATTTCAGAGTTGAAAATGATTAGACCCTTTAATGGAATAAACATACAAAATTTCCATTATTATGGTAGCTTTCGATGTTACTAATTTATCTGGGCTCCACAGGAATCAAATAAAGTGACTCACTAACCAGATCTTTTTGCTCAATTAGGCGTTTTACTCGATTCCTTATGGAATTCTCCTTAAGATTTTGTAAAAACATATGGTATTAGACGATTTTGAGCAAGTTTAGTAATAATATTTCCCTTTAAAAATCACAGTGACCAACAATAAGATATCATCCCAACATTGAAAATTCCAGTTGAACAATAATAA
>NC_040041.1:12130164-12176736 GCF_003713205.1 Coffea eugenioides
GTTATGGTAACGAAACTATTTTTACCTGATATAACAGGTAAAAATATTTTTAGCGACCATTTGATTACCTGTTGTACTGGTCATCTAAATGAAATAGTACCTAAAATTTTGGTTAGTAAGTTTTGCATAAAAAATAGTAAGTTAACTCGATATATTAGTAACTTTTATGTCTCAAAAAGTAAACTTGAATAAATATGGAACTAACTTTTTTTTTTGAAGTAAAATACTACTCTATATCTGAAACTTAGTTTTTGGAGAGTAAGTTTAGTTCAAGTAATAGTAAGTTTTTATAGATTAATAGTAAATATTGTTGATAGAATAGTAAATTTGGTTAATCATCAAAACTTAATAGTTTGTGGCATAAATTTACTATTTTACTAAAAGAAACTTACAATTGTACGTATCATTTATAAATGTTATATGTTTGAAGCATTTTAAATATACCATGAAAACTTTTTTTTTTGCATATGACCTTATGAAATATGTAAGAATAATTTGTCATATTTTAAATTTTTAATTATGGGAAAATAAACAACTAAGTTCCCAAAATATTTCACTTTTATTGTTTAAAAAATCTCAACTTGTTGGTTAAATTTAAAATAATTCTATTGTCAAAAATAGTTTTTCTCAAATTAACTTTCATGATTAGATGTGAGATACAAATATGGTAAAATATCCCTCATACATATGTAATGGATGTAATGGATATTTCAGACTTTTAGTAAAAAAAATTTGTTGTTAAAATAACATATATCATAGTGTACTAATTATTTTAGGACCATTTTATAGGTGAACTAAATTTAATTTAAATTATACAATAGATTATACATGCATGTGATTTTCATTTATAATTATTGGATCCTATTCTTATGAACAATCTCCCAAGGAAAAAAATCCAGATCATACTGATTTTCTTATATGAATTGTTATACTAATTTTGTCATTTTTATTATTATATTATTTCTCATTTTGTTTAGGCTTTTACTCTTATTATTTCTTGTGTCTCAGATGTAAATTTATTAAAACTTTATTATCTTATTATATTCATAGGTGTTAAATTATAAAAATTTTGATATATAAACAAGTAATATTCTATATATAACTAGGAAGATTTGTTGTTATTGTTATTCGAACTTTCAAACTTTTCAAAAATGGAAAATGATTAAAAGCTTATAATACGACAAAATTTTATTACATATTTCACAAGATTATGTGAAAAGTCAAACTATTTTTCATAGTTTTTTAAAATATATAAATAAATTTTTTAAATTATACCTATAATCATGTATTATACAAGTATAATATGAGTACTTACTAACTAAGGTACCAAGAATTAATCATTAATAAAACATCTTATCATTATTTCAAATAAATTTCCTAATACTATTTTGAAATATGTTTTAAAATAAAATAGTACATGTGTCCCATAAATCAGTAAGTTTTGATTATTAATCAATTTACCATGTTATTAGTAAGAGTTACTATTTATGTATAAAAACTTACTATTACTTGAGTTAAACTTACTCTCTAAAAAGTAAGTTTGGGATATAAAGTAGTAATTTATTTGTTTAAAAAGTAAGTTTAATATTTATTCCAACTTACCTTTTGAAGTATAAAAGTTACTAATTTATTACGGTTAACTTATTATTTTAGATAGAAAACTTACTTTCTTATTTTTAAGTGTTATCATATTCAGGTGGATAGACCTATCAAATAATCAAATGATCGCTAAAAGCAAATAAAAAATGAATCAAAAATGGTCATCCAAGTGTTATCCTATTTATGTCTTAAAAAGTAAATTGAAATAAAAATGAAAGTTACTTTTTTAAAAAAATAAATTACTACTCTATATTCGAAACTTACTTTTTGGAGAGTAAGTTTAGTTCAAGTAATAGTAAGTTTTCACGGATTAATAGTAAATCCTGTTGATAAAACAGTAAATTTGGTTAATCATCAAGACTTACTAGTTTGTGGCATAAATTTACTATTTTACTTAAAGAAACTTATATGAAACAAGTATTAGGAAGTTTATTTAAAATAATGCTAAGATTTTTTTATTAATGATTGAAACTTAATATTATAGTTAGTAATTGTTGGTAACGTAAATGTATAATATATGATTGCATGTATCATTCATCAATGTTATGTGTTTTAAGCATTTTAATAAATGTATGTATCATTTACAAAGGTTATGTGTTCTAATAAATTTATTTTCTAGGTCACAAGTATAAAAGTTAAATTTGTACTAATGTGGCATAATCTTTGAAAACTATAGTAAATTTACCCACATATTAAGTTTCGTGAGATTCAAATATATTTTGTATCATTTACAATATGGATTTATATGCACATTTTTTTTTTATCAAACTTACTTTTAATTGGCAAATAGTATGTAAATTATTATAAAATGTCATTTTATAATAATCATAATTTGTATAGGTGAATGGTATATAAACTGCTAAAATTGCCAATTTATAAATGATCAAATCTTACTACTTTATGGCATATATTAGTTTGGTCAACTAAAAAATTATCGTAATTAAGTATACGTTGGTTGTTGATTTGAAATTTGCACCCCTGTCACTATTTCGTTATTTCTACCACAAGTTTTTCTAATCAAAGTAAAACAAAGTCAAATATCTTTTCCTTTTGTATGTAGTATTTATATTTAGTAAAAAATTAAAAACCATGATTACATTTCATAATTTCTAATGAAATTAGTAACATTTTCTAAATAAATTGGAATAATTTGTAAAATATGTTATTTTTTTACCAATATAATTAGGGATGGCAATCGGGTCCAAATTGGAGTGGCGGGTCGGGTTTAGACCCAGGTATAAGAGAAAACTGGCTGATCCGAACTTGACACGCCAACCTGAAATGGGTCAGGATATCTGACCTGAATCAGAAAATTCCGGGTTGTCGGGTTGGCGGGACGACCCCAATGACCCAAATACTATTTTTAATTTATTAATTTACCACTATAAATTCTAATTCACACAAGACTAATTACACAATCAAGTAATAAAAATTTAAATAAATAATCTCAAACCAAATATTTGGGTTAAATTAAAAACACCGCAAAAGCGTTTTATTCCAAACCAAATATAAAATAAATAAAAGCAGTATAAAAGTAAAAAATAATATAATACATTATTTGTCCAAATATAATAATTTCAACCTCGAATAAGTTAAATAAATTCATTTAGGATTAAGTGATTAATGCCTTTGCAAAAAAAAGAATAACTTAGTTTAGTTAGGTAAAATAATTTTTAATTCATAAACAGGTGATCGGGTCGTATCGGATCACCCACGGTTTGACCCGAATTCGATCCGTTTTCTTTTCGAGTTCGTCAAATTCTACTCGATTCTGACCCGAACCCGCGAAACCTCAATCCGAATCAATTAATTTCGTGTTAGATTTATATCGTGTTTTCAGGTCGTATCGGAAATTACCACCCCTAAATATAATCAAAAGAAATTTGCACTACTAAAAAGCAAGTGGAAGAAAAGATGATGGCATAAGTATAAATGTGAGCAACTATATACATATCACAACATAAGTTTAGGTTTGATTTGTTCAAAACATAGGTAATTTATTCGTTAGTAGATATGAAATGCATATTAATTTTCTACAAATGCAAAATATAATTTCATATATACTAACCATTAACAGAATATGTAGTTTGAACACGATCAATTGAACACATATTTCGTTTGTTTAGCTATCATTTATTTTGTTACTTAGGTTGAATATTTACATTCGAATAGAGTATTGATATCGGAACTTCAATTATTCTTGATGAACTTCAATTAAGTGTCAATGACAACAATTGCTAAAGTATAGTTTTCTTAAATTTTTTTGAAAAATGACAAAAAAAATTACATTTTTTTGTGAAAATATCAAATTGTTAATTCAATTCAAATAAATTTTATAATAACAAATATTATTCCTCAAACTGGTTGCTTAATCCGTATCTATGCCCGTACTAGTGTCGAATGGATAACTAAAATAGGAAATTGCAACAAAAAATAATTTTTACAGGAAAGGTGCAAATAAGTAGAACTTTTGCTAACTTTAACCCAAAATAAAAAAAAGGATAGGCTTTTTTGTAGTTTTGAATTCAAAAGTGTTTGTGGTTGTGCTAGAATTCTTTATTAAATTTTGAAACAGTTAAGAATTCAAGAGATAAGTACCAAGGTGACTTTTATTAGCCATTAATTTTAGTTAGAGTAGGAAAGGTCGATGCCCTAGTAACGCTTGGATTTCTTTATGCCCTAGTAACGCTTGGTTTTCTGATGTTGAAAGTACATCAGACGAAAGTCTCTTCCTCCACCGCCACCACTAGTACTTATTTGGGGTGACAATTTGTGAATTATGGATGAGCGACAAATAAATGATGTAAGTAAATTATGGTGTGAGATTTTATGCTTGTAAGATCTTTTGTATATTTTATTCCCTCTCATAGGCATGTTCTATTATAGGTATTTTTTTATATTCACCATATTTACTGAATATTTATTCCTATGTTGCTAAAAGTTATTTTCATTCTCTTTCTTTTGGAAGCAAGGTGAAGAAAACAAACTCCTTTAAAGATAGATTTTTTTTTTGTAATAGAACGCTGAGGTTAGAAGTGTAGCATAATTGATGTCGTTCATGGTAATGCACCCCATAATTGCAATAGGAGGTTAATATTGATTGGCTTAGGATATAATATGGTAACGCACCCCATAAAGAGTTTAATAATTGTTGTCGTATCCGCATGTTTCCTTAATTTGCTGATAATATTCTTGTGATTACTTTTCCTTGAGTGACCATTCAATTGTAGTATGGAATCTTTTGACAATGGTAATATGATAATATTAATTTATGGATGAAACGTAAACAGAAAGGCAGAAAGACTTAGCACTACTTATAATAAATATATAATCACTTGACTTCTCGTGGCCAAGTACCCATAGTTATAGTACTACATGATTAAGTAGATTTTATTTCTGGGTTTTATCGACAATCTTATTTCTTGTACTGTCTATTGATTAATATGGAACTATGTTGATAATTATTATTATTTTTTATGTAGGCTAAAGTTGTACGAATTACGTGGAATTCACTATCCCCTACAAAGAAATCAATATACAAAGAGCGTCATCAAAAAACTAAAGCTGACTACATTGCAAACAATAGAGATGACAATGCCAAGGTAATGTAATGATATGAATTATAAAATTACTTATTGTTCTAGAAATTTGTAATACAATCTACTAAACTAGGTTATTAATCTTTCTTTGAAATATGTGGCATTGGTGATGGAATTTAAAGATATCACTTATTGCTATGTTTCCATAATATCTGATGTTAGAGATTAATCATAGTTGTGCTGCGTATTTCAGTTAACTATTCCAACCAGAACATCACTCCGAGGCGTACATGACATCATACAAAATCTAGTTCCGGAACAAAGAACCTTAATCACGGGAATTGGCATGGGAAGCTTACTTGAAATTAGGTGCAAGAACATTCATAATGCTTTATGTGAATGGTTAATAAATAGATTTGATTATAAAAATTGTACACTGAATGTTCATGAAAAGGTCATTCCAATAACTACAAAAGATGTTGAGATAGTCTTAGGTCTAAGTTGTACTGGGCTTGACGTGAGTACAAATCGATGCATAGCAGATGATGTTAAAAAATTGTCAATTGACCTTGGTTTTCAAGAGTCTGGTTTAACGCTTAGCAATTTGAAGGCAAGGTTGATGTCAAGTAATGGTAGCTGTGATGACAATTTTAAAAGATGTTTTATTTTGTACATGTTGGGAGCTATCCTATGTCCAACTACCGGACTAAGTGTTAAGCGCGGTTTTCTTCGAGTTGTGCAAGATGTTTCCAATCTTAGCAATATCAATTGGAGTAAAATGATTCTTCAAGAGTTGATCACATCTGTGAAGAAGAAGCGTGAAAAGAATCAGCTTGGGTTGCGTGGCTGTATTTATTTTCTTATGGTGAGCATTTTTTAATTTTTCTCATGTCTTGTAGTATTACTAAATGTTCTTAATGTTATTATGCATTTTTTCACTTGTGAAGCTCTTTTATTTGGATCGTGTCACTCCGCAAGGATTGGTATTTGAACCCTTTGCAAACAAGTCACGTCCTCGAGTTAAATTTTGGAGTGATGAAGAAGTAAAACTGAAGGTTTATTCACTTACTTCGTACTACGGAATTTATGGCCTAGATAAGGTACAAATTAAGTGTATATATACTTAAATTCTTGATTTACTTATGTTTGATTATGTAGTTTGCATGCTAAAATTAATTATAAATTGATGAATTTATAGTTCACCATATCCTTATATTTTTTTGTTTGTTCATTCTTGTTTTATGTTTTCATGCCTATATTAGCATTTTCTAGTAATGATAATTTCTTATATGAATATGTTGGTAGTGATAATTTGCTTTAATTTAACATGTATAGATTCAAGTTATGGTCGATGACAGCGACGCATCTATTCCCTCTCCAATGGCTTACATAGCAGATATTATGCCCATTTTGGATAAACATTATTCTAAAAAATTTGACAAGGTTGATGACAGATTGGAGAAGATTAACGACAAACTTGACAATCTTGCAACGGCGGTCTATGAGTTGTCTACTATGATTGCGATGCAAAATGATTTGCATGTGCAATCTGGTCAATTTAAGAAGGAGACATCATTGCATAATAAGGATGACTTGCAAAATATAGAATATTGCAATGAAAGGCAGACTTGTGGTAGTCACTCTAGCATTAAAAATAAAGGCGGTCCTGTGGATGAAGAAATTGATCCGAAAATCCATCGCTCACCTGTTGCACGTAAAGAAGAATCACTTGACACACTATTTGGTCCTAATCATTATAAAGTGCCACCTTTAGGGTGCCCTCCAGATAAATATGGTGTGTTAAAAGACTTTCGAAAAGGAGTGATGCGCATGGTTAGGAAAAATCACAACACCCTTGTTGACTCGCAGATTGTGAAGAGCAATAAAAACGTCCGACTTGATGACTTGTTTGATCATTTGAGGGATTATTCTGATGGCGATAAAAAGGAACTAGTTGATATGGGAGACTCTTCCACTGCGTGTGAAGAACAGGAAGTAAGAGCATATTCAAGTTTTGCCTCTCTTATGGAACTATGTGATGATATAGGTATCAAACATAATGCCAATGATATGGAGAACACAGATTCAAGTCTTAGCAATAACACAACTAAGAAAAGGAAACTCAATAAACAGTCAGAGTTCAAAAATTATTTGCCGATTGAAGACAAGGTATGCAATATGGTTGTTTCATTTCAAATGATACATTTAACATATTACATCTTTATGATACATATTTGAAATAATTTTTACATTTCATATGGTTTATTAAACAGCTTGCAGGGCAAGAAAGAATGTTTGCCGAAAAGTATATATTGCAGCAGTTTTCCAATGATAAAGCGCGAATCCTGGACTACATATTTAATGAAAAATATAATCAGCAGTAATATATTTAAGCAACACAATATTGGATTTTTCATAACAACTATTTTAGCATTAGCATTGTTATTAATTGTAGACTCAATTAACAATTATTTGCAGCGAACCAATTGTGCATATTGGACAAGAGTTTGCCTCAAGAAGTGATCTGGCATGCTTGAAACCGAGAACCTGGCTTACTGAAAGTGTGAGTTTTCTAATGCTTAAATACCTGATTTTTGAAGGTAGATATACCATCCAACATGTGATGATTGTACGGGGTAAAGGTGAATTGTAATATATTTGCAGCCAATCAATCTTGTTGCAAACATGCTTCGGATAGACTTTGAGGAGAACCATAAAGATCAAACATATAACACATGGTACATGCCAACTTTCTTTACGGTAGGTTGACATATCATTAACGGGTTATGTTTGTCATTAATTCATATTTTTTTGATAATTTTGTAAATTTTGGTAAAATTGTGCAGTGCAAATTACAAAATGCTGAATCTGACCTTACAACTATTTCAATATATTTTGATGCTGATAGATATGGAGAAGACATTGAGATGTGTGAGAAGGTTCATTAAATAATGTTTACAATTTATGCATATTTTTTGGGTTTTAAACTAATTTTTATTAAGTAATTACATGTTCTTGTAGATATTTGTCCCAATAAATGAAGATAACCAACATTGGTATTGCACACTAGTTGACTTTGTTGAAAAGAAAGTGTACATACTGGATTCGTTGCCTAATTCAACAAAGCAACGAGGTGTTGTGGTTAGAAAGTTAGTAAGTATCATTTTAAGTTGTGTAGCAAATAATGATATGGACATTTTGTGTTACAATCGCGATTTTATTTTTGGATAATAGGTGCAAGATCTTGATACTGTACTACAGCACAAATTTGGGGATAAGTACAAGTTTCAGGCATCGTTATTTGAAGTTGATGAATCTGCTAACATTCCTAAACAGCCGAATGGGTAACTTTCATTAATTATGCTGTTGTGCAGTGCATTGGAATCTCTTCCCTCATTTATTGTGATGATTGATTTACATGCAGCTATGATTGTGGTGTATACGTTATTAATTTCATGAAGTCATCTGAAGTGGAACAAATGAGTTCACTCATGGTACAGTTTTGTAATTTAATATGAGTTTTTTGTGGTGAATAATTTTAAATGTCATTGGTACCGTTATCTTTACTTGCATGGTTAACTCACTAATTCTATTATGGTGTCATGATTTTTCAGTTTCAATCCGAGACTGAACGTTTTAACATTGCAATGGAATTGGTCCTACACCGTAAGAATGCATGGGGATTTCTTCTACAAGATCATTTGCAGAGAAGATGAACAATAAAAGTATTCGTAGTTGGGAAAAATTCTAATTTATCTTGGCTATTTCTAGCTGAATACCAAGTACTTTATAAGGCAGAAGAACGTGCTTTATATTTGCTATTCTCCTAGCTCAATAAATGTGCTTTATATTTCAAGAAGGATGCAAGGCATCTAGCAGGGCTCAGCTAATCCACATCTTTCTGCTACACAAAATACCGGCTACTTTGAACTACAAGCAGCATGAAAGATATGGCAAATTGAGTTCCAAAAGAAGAAAAAGAACACCTCATTAACATCTCTACAAATTGCTGAATGGTTGGACAGTTTAAAATCACCGGCTGACAAGGAAGATATCAGGCTTTAGCCATCCAAGGCAGTGAGCAAAAGAGAATTCCATCCTGGATGTTTTCATCTGATCTGATTGAAACAGGATCCGGTTCAGCAAGAGATCATAGGACTTTTAATAATGTACCAAGGATAGTAAGTAAGAGCTATGAAGGTTTTGAGCGTAAAATCACTGCAAAACACAAAAACTCAAGAAACTCGAGACAGCATGTAGTCAAGAATAAAGCCAACACATAGTTGCATGACGTTTTTGTTGTATTTGAAACACTAAAATAAGAACTTACCATGAAGAGAGGAGCAACCAACAAGTATAGAAGGCGGGATGAGCTTAATAGCCTTCATCACAGTGGATGAAACAATTGCAGCAAGTAGCCGCGGGCAGCAAGTATCCTTGACAGTCTTGACTAACTACGGCGATATGCTTCAAAACTTGCAGCTTAGACTTGATTGTGTTAGAAGATACTCTAACAAGTCCGTGCAGCTTTATTGCATGAACAGACATCTTCTGTGGCTGCTCCAAAAAACATCTACATTAGGAGAAGATTTCTCAAGTTTTAGTTGTAATGTAATCAGAATCAAAGTATTTAAAAGTAAAAATTGAGTAGTAAAAGAACAGGAGTATATATTACCTTACCGGACTCTTAGAACCAAAAACCAGTTTGACAACCAGCAGCTTTGGAAACTCCTGAAGTCTTTATGGCTAGAAAATCACAACCAAGGAAAAGTGAGACAGAAACCCATCATCTACGAGATTATCGAACAAATCACTAATCAAATGGTTCAAGAAGCTTGATAAATGCGCCTTCATGAGGTGATTAAACTTTGGAGCAACTATTTACTCCCCTAGCAACATAACTTAGGGAGCTGATAACTTTAGCAATCACATCTTACATCGACAAAGCAGATATATAAAATCAACAAAACGAAACTCCTAGTGCCATTTCATATTGATGGGTAACTTGGCCCTAACAAGGAATATTAACCACAAAGCATCAATGATGATGTGAAAAAGTTGCAACTTCATTACTGTAATCTAAATTTATTCCCTCATGACTGTCAACCAGTGCGACCAAGAAGCATCTCCAGTCACTAGCATCTCTTACTACATTAATCTCAATCTCCAGCACCAAACCAACAAGAGGTAAATAGCTATGCCTCTTCTCATTTCCCTTTCAATTCAAATTAATGTCATCCCTTCACCTCGAGAACCACAGCCATGCTCAATTCCGCCCCACATTAGTGCATTTGTTTCAATGTTAGTTCATCCAAAACATGATTCAGTTAACGCAAGAAAATCTCATTCATTTGCCATGTTTGATCCAGTACAGAAACATGGTATTGAATTAAGCCTCCATTTGCCATGTTTGGTCTTTGCATCAGCAAATAATCTGTGATAGAATGAGAGCAATACCAATTTAACATTAGAAATTAACCAAAAAGATTGTTTAGTACCATTAATTGATATGAAGCGGTGCATGGCTTATTAGCGATAAAGGATTTTCAAAAGCGGTGCATGGCTTATTAACAAAACATGATTCTGTTGCTGCTTCAATTATCAGTTGATATACTTTGAAGGAAAGAGAGGATTTTCAAAAGTGAAGGCGGTACTTTAGTTCCCCGACTGAGCTTTAAGCCTACAGTCACTGCAAAACAGAAAACTCAGGTTCAGGACTTCACATTGCCTAACATTTTTTTCAGTCAATTATTTAGAAAGCCAAATCAATAATTGTTTCTGTTGTGCTTTTCTAACCTAAATCAGTAAGAAGATATCAAATTTTTCTGCTCAGTCTACAAGTACCAGAAGTGCCATAGAAACTATATTAGTTTTGGTTCAAAACACTGAAAAAGGAGAAGTTCTATAGCAATAATGATAATGAGTAGAACCCACAAGCGTGAAAGGCAGAGTGCTCCAGAATTGCCATGAAGGCAAACTCTTTGAGACAGCAAGATACAACGAGTAGCGCTAATTATAACTCTTTGACTCTTAAAATCTCAAATCATGGCATTTGGACATAAACTTCAGAAGAGGATAGTCTACCAAGTCTCTGATGCTTGAAAAAGGTCTTAAACCTGACAATTTTTTAAAGGATTTAATTAATTGATTGGATATTAAACTTCTTAAAACCCAATATTAAGCAGTGGAAGAAGATTATTGGTATTATAAATTATGTGTCAGTAAGTAAGACGGTAAGTAAGAGTCATTGATGAGGTTCCCTGTTGAGTTTTGGGCCTAAAATCACTGCAAAGCACAAAAATTCAAACTCAAGCCGGCGAATAGCATAGAATAAAGCTAATGGAAATTTTCAGATAATTGCAGGTTTTCTGTCATTGTAACTAAAGCCCCAAAAGGAGAAACTTACCATTAAAAAGGAAGCAACCAACAATCATAAAAGCAGAGAGAGCTTAAAAGCCTCTATCAAGGTGGATTCATTAAGAGCAGCAATTCACAACAAGCAGACTTGACTAACTACCAGAATTTGAGTGCAGGCAAAGCATTTCACATTGAGGCATTGAGAAACAATAGAGGTGTGGGCCACTGAGGCACAATAGAGATCCACATTTAATTGCTACCAAAACACCAGTTAGTTCTAACCTCTAATTCTGAGCAGTATGCTAGAGATGACAATTTGAGTTCTAAAACATGTAAATCAGCTCCTCATTATCATGACTACACATCACTGAATCATTTCGATAGTTTAAAAGAACCATAGCCCAATAGATATCTCAGACTTTGACCATCTGAGGCACAGAGGAAAAGAGAATGCCATCCTAGATGTTGCTATTCAGCCGAAGCAGGATCTTGTTCAGCAACGAATTGTAGGACTTTCAAAAAGTAAAGACAGTAGGTAAGAGCCATCGATGAGGTTCCTTGTTTGTGCCCAAAATCACTGCAAAGCACAAAAACTCAAACTGAAGGCGGCGAATAGCATAGAATAAAGCTAGTGGAAATTTTCAGATAATTGTAGCTTTTCTGTCATTGTAACTGAAGCCCCAAAAGGAGAAACTTACCTTAAAAAAAGAAGCAACCAACAATCATAAAAGCAGAGAGAGCTTAAAAGCCTCTATCAAGGTGGATTCATTAAGAGCAGCAATTCACAACAAGCCTACTATGGACAACTTCATATTACTCAACTGGGAAGAGTCTCCCACAAAATGGAAAAACTCTGGACTGTGAATTGGGATGGCAGCAGTCTGTTCTTAAAGCAAACAAAGAAACATGCATGAAGGAACCTTACCAACCATGTTGCAAAAGGAAAATGATCAAATAAATTCTCCGTCAAGAGAAACAGCAAATTTTGCATAGAGTTCAGCAATGTTAAAAAATGGCCAATGCTCAAAAGTTAAAAGCATGATTATGTGTATTCTGTTTTTCTAAGCAACAGTAGTCCATAAATTGACCAGAAATCCGAGAATGATGATAATGCAATTAAATAAACAAAATCTCATCTTATCAATCACGTCTTAAAAGAATAACTTATTTTGCAGGATGACAAAAAGGCTTCATAAATATGAAAGAATCTATAGTGATCTATCCATGACATACCAAGAACGATCCCTTGAGCACCTCTGTAGTATGAGCTTGTCAAGGTCTTGAACCTCTCTTGTCCAGCTGCAAAGGGTGTCATGAGCCCCATCAGATCACGGAGAACAAAATATGCAGTAATAGGACAGTGGAAATAAATAGCCAGAGGGGCGTACTATCATCAGAAAGTAGTAGCTTGGATTATTTATGAAAAAGGAGGCTAAGCTTATTTTAAGTCATGAATCAAGGATCCCAACAATAAATATCCATTAGCAGCACTAGGAAAAAGAGGAATACAAACCCAAATTGGGTCTGATCATGGTGAAGTAGGACTGATTGTCAGTTTCTAATCTTAAGGAGGAAGAAGTTGCATGATCAGCTGCGATGGCAAGACAAAACCTTCTGACAGATAAGAAGATTTACATATAATAACAACTTCTGGGGAAAATGTTAATTAGGATGGCACGGCATGTTGAGAACAGTAGAGAAAGTACAAACATTTGACTTGTACTACGTAAAGCGCAAAATGTCCTGCTGTATTTTGTGAAATTACAGCTAGTTCTATGTCCAAAGAGATTTACCACTTGAGCCTATGATAGGAAAAAAAAACAAATAAAAGTAAAGGTGTATCATCATATTTGCACAAAAGAACTTCATAAAGAGAATTCGGAAAGCTACCATAAACAGTTAGCAAAACTATAAATGATAGGATCTGCTTACCGGTATCCCAAATTGTAAGCTTCAACTTCTTCCCGCCAACAGTGAGCAGCTTGATCTTAAAATCCACACCTGGAATGAGGCACAAAATCGTCGGTTAGCAGATGCAGATTAAGCTGGCTCACAGATTCAACTCTATATTGGAGGGAGAATCCTTGTTGTCTGATAGGATACATAAAAAAAAAAAAGTGTTGGTGTATCGACCAGTCATGTAATTGTAGCCAAACAAACTGCAGATTCTAAGGATTTCACCAAGAGGAGGAAAGTTCAAACTAAAACAATCACTCTCTGGCATACAGTCTACATAGAAAAATCTATACTAACATGTGATGAAAACTTGCTGCCGAGAAATCTCCATATTGATCCAATTAATGTGCGCCCCCTGGCTCTTAAAAACCGATTTGACAACCAAAATTTTGCTAATTAAACAGTGACTAATGATTTGCAATAAGTGCAATGGATGATTGGAGACGACAAATTAGTTCACTCCAAATCATAGAGCAGAACAGGAGACGCTACTTGTAACAGTAAAATTGAAATCTGGCATCAAAATCATTGTGCTTTAAAGATGAGATCACTCAGTAAAACACTACACAATAATTATCATAAAAAAGTGCAGTAATGCATATAATCCGCATTTTTAAATTTCTTAATTCGAAGTACGATCGATACATAGTATTAGATAGAGGTGTACCCGTATCATCAATAATTGCATAGGGGGGAAACCCTTTCTCCTGAACCTGTGCTATCTATAAAGCATATTTAGCTTTAACTGTCATTAACAAAGCAGCTAGTTTGACTGCGTCGCACTGCTGCAACTGTTGCAAGTCCGATTGAAACAGAATCGGAAGGCGATTAGGTCTGCCGCCAGAGTATCAATTTGAAGGCGAATGGAGGAGATGGTTTTGGATCTGACGAGTACCTTGCCGGATACAATTATGATGGATATATTTTCAAACTTGTCAATGAAAGAGGCTGCAAGGACAAGTGCTGTATCCCGCCGGTTTCACAGTCTATGGAAGTCTTACGGGGGTTGTTTGGACTTTGATGACGTGGAGACCAGAGTGCTTCTTTGGAGTGACGAAAAGAAGTTTGATATTGAACAGAGGAAATATGTAGACTGGGTGAATCAAGTGGTGGTTTCACATCAAGGCCCGATGATTGAACAATTCAGGGTGTGTTTTGATCTGGGAGCAGATGAATCCGCCATTATCGACCGGTGGATGGAGTTTGCAGCAGCCAGGAAGGTTCACGGGCTCGAGTTGGGAGCAGATGAATCCGCCATTATCGACCTGTGCTATCTTCCGTGAGGTGAGAAGATAATAGAAAGAAGGGAAGCAACTTTAGAGAGATGCGGAAACCAAACCGTTTTCAGAAACCGATTATTTTCTTACTTTAATATGTCAATTTTTTACTTTTAGTATTAGTAAGTTTAAATTAAACAAAAGTAACATTTGTCAAATAATAAGTAAATTAAATTACTGAAAGAGTAAATTTTCATTTTTGACTAAAACTTATCTTTCAGGCATATACTTACTAGTTTTAATTAAAAACTTACTAAAGTTAATATTAATTATTTTAATATAATATTTAAAAAGTCGCTAAAAAATTCGATTTGTCACTAAAGACAATAGAAACCTGTAATAGTAGGTTTCCCTACCATCGTTACCATAACTATAGGCACTGTAGCACTGTCCCAATTACAAATACCAATCATCAAATCTTAAGCTGGAAAGTCCCACAAAGAAATAGAGCAAACAAACATACCTCTCCAAGCACCAGTCTGATAGTATGGAGCACAACCAACTCAACCAACAATACTTTATATTAACAGCTCCCATTATTGCAGCTAACTCAAACATCTGGTCAACAAATGCTACAGAAGAAAATGAGTCGTGTAGTTACACTTGAGGGGTGGTTTCCAACAGATTCTTCATCTCTAATGCATTGGTGATGTCTTAAATACAACTTAATCACTGTTTTTAATCATTCCACTCCTTGAGGAGTTCACTTGCTTGTGTGGAAGTTCAGAAGGGAGAAAAGTCTGCATTTACACTTCCAACATGGGTCCCTATGATTCTTGACTTCCCACGCATTCATAGCCTCTTAATCGTGCTTCAATTACTGAATTTAATCAGTCCCACTATTGGCAAAATCTCAATTGCTCAACCCAGCATCTCCAGCACTTTGCAATTCACCAAACTCTCTCTCTATCTTTATTGCACACTTAACAGATCCGAAACACAAGCACCATTTAAGAATATAACCATCATCTCATAAAGGTTACCATCGTAAACTCAGGTTGCAATGAGCATGCCAGGTTTGTACAATGAGTTGCATCACTTGTATTATACTTTTACTATCCCTAAAGTGCCCCTAAAAATGTCAGATGAAAATCACCTAACAGTTACGCACCAACTCCTTTTTATATGTATATAGCACTCCTTTTGTAACATCTCAAGGTAAACTACAGCTTCTGGTGGAATCCCTACATGTCCTCCTAATTGTAAACATTTTAAAGTTTCATTTGTTAAATTTTTCCCATGTTAAAAATTTCTATAGAAACTTTTATCTGCCTAGGAACCCTCGTTGAGCCGAAAAAACTTAGTAATAACATATATTTAATAGCCTTTGCCATTATTTCATCAGTTCATTATCACTTTTTCTTTGGGGCATCGGAGGGACTTGAAGCCTTAGAAAAGAGAAGGACCCGAACAATGGAAGACTAAGTAAATTGAGTGACTTCTGAGTCACCTGACTATTATCCTTATCAACTAAGCTAATTTTAGGATGCGGAGTACCTTTTACCATAATGTGTTGAATGCCCTTGTAATATTTTTTTTTTCAAATTTAACTCAGAATTTTTTGGACTTTTCTTCTTGGCAAGTTCTTGTGGAAGGAGATTACATGGTATCACCTCCTTTATCGAAAATTTCAAATTAAGAATATTAATATTACATATATAAGGCAACAGGTGAATTTTTCAGTTCATTGTAAACAATCAAGATGATGAGCACTACAAAGCTTGCCTTTGTTATGAAACAATTAAATAAGAATGAATGTCCATTAAAGTTTCCCATGTCTATTGAATTCTCCCAAGGATAAAATTGAATTCCTCCAAGGATAAAAGAGTTAGTATAGATGACGGTTTGATTTTCCTATACAATTAATTTATAACATCTCTTATATTTAGAGGTTAATCTTTTCAGTTTTATTTAGTGTTCTCTATAAATAGAGGTGATTGAACATCTCTTTGTAGGCCTTGATCGTTTTGAGTTAATAGAAGAAAGAATAGTTCTCTACTTTTATCAGTTTCTCTCTATTTCATTTTACCCCACATCTTGTTATTTTATTAGTTTTACAACACGTTATCAGCACGAGCCTCTATTTCTGAGCAAAAGTGAATCACAAGGCTCTATCGAGATTCTACCAATATCGAATCAACGATTGGGTATTTTCTCGAACAACTTTTGACTACATATTGAGGTAAATTTCTAACTTATAAATCTATTTCAATTTCTTATGGCTAATCTTACAAAACAAGAATTCGTACCTCTTGATATTTCTGGGAAAAATTATTTATCATGGGTATTGAATGTTGAAATTCATCTTGAGGCAATTGGTCTTGGTAATATTATTGTTGAAAAAAATGAATCCTCAAACCAAGACCGTGCCAAGGCTATGATTTTCCTTCGTCATCATTTAGATGAAGGATTAAAAATAGAGTATCTTACTATTAAAAATCCTCTTGTCCTTTGGAGAGATTTGAAAGAAAGAAAGATTCGACCACATGAAGTTGATCGTTCTTCCAAAAGCCCGATATGATTGGCTTCACTTACGGCTACAAGATTTTAAATCTGTCAATGAATATAATTCAACTATGTTCAGAATTACTTCTCAATTATCATTATGTGGTGAAAAAGTCACCGATGAAGATATGTTAGAAAAAACATTTTCTACCTTTCATGTCTCTAACATGCTTCTGCAGCAACAATATTGAGAGAAGGAATTTAAAAAATATTCTAAACTCATTGCATGTCTTCTCTTGGCTGAACAAAATAATGAATTATTGCTGAAAATCCATGAGCCCCGACCAACTGGTACAAGTCCATTCCCTGAAGCGAATGCGACTCAATTTCAAAATTTTGGTCGAGGTCGTGGACGTGACCGTAGAGGTAGCCGTGGAGGAGGCCGTGGACGTGGCCGTGGCCATGGACGTGATCGTAGTAGATTAGTGCCCCATGAAAATTATAACCGTGGCAAACAACAAAATATTTTCCAAAAGAGGAATAATAACTACGATCAGAAAAATGGAAAAAAGAAAATTTATGAAGAAAAATGCTATCGGTGTGACATGGAAGGTCATTGGTCCCGTACCTGTCGTATGGCTGACCACCTTGTTGACCTTTATCAAGCATCTTTAAAAAAGAAAGACAAAAATGTCGAGATAAATTTTATCGACCAAAAGAATGATTATGATGATAGAGATGATGTTGATATGGCACACCTCGATGTAACTGATTTCTTTGAGCATCCTGAAGATATCGACATACTTCTCAGCTTTTAGTTTCCACTACTTGAAATTTTTGTACTTTTTTCTTTTTAAATTTAGTTATGTGAATAATGTACTTTTTTGGTTTTTGCATGTGAAAATATTGAGTTTGTATGAGAACCATCTCCAAGTTGTGGAAATTGCGTAGCTGTATGAGCAAGTTGTGTAAATTGATTTTAATATCTTCCATTGGCATTTTGTGTAAATTGCATAGTTGCATGATCAAATTGTGGAAAAGTTTACTTGCATACCATCTCCAAGGATCTAGCACATTTAATACTTTAACTTTGGTGAGAACACGAGTTACCAATCAAGATACTTTAGGTTACCTGTAAGAATCTTTTCATCTCTCGACTTTGGCAGCTACTGTATCAAAAAAAAAGAAAAATGAAAAGTTCCTTGTTTGTGTAATGTGTTGAAAAATACAAGGGGTAACAAATTTTGCATTAGACTGTTAGTAACCAAAAGTGCAAATGTTTGTTGAATCTGTCATGTCCTTGTTGGCATCATTCAAGGCCCTTGATTTGTTTTTAACTTGGTGTTACAATAGTAAACTAATTTCGGTGGATTATCTTACTTTCTTTTTTGTTATAATACTTGGCAGGTTTTCACCAGTTTCTTTCGAAAGCTGCTCATTACAGTTCTTGGATGAGTGCGAATGGCAGAAAGTTTTTGTTTTTGGTTGTGTTAAAATATCTATTTATTGGAATCATGGAAGTTCAAGCTCATGTTTCGAGATTCTATAAGACTAATTTTTCTATTTATTATGAATTCCTTGACTATGAACAAATGTCAAAATTTACACTGTTAGACAAATTGTAAATGCAACTTTTTATGGTTTAAAATCTTTTACAATTGCAACAATATTTTTTCCCCTTTGTTTGTTAGTTTATAATATTTCTTCATTTTGTTTGAAACATATGATTGATATTACTCGATATCTCACACGTACTTTGCATGGAAAGATGCATATGTTCTATATTAGACCTTCTAGATTTGGATCCATCTGATATGCAGCCTATGAGATAATAACTTCATACTCTATGGATGAGACTTTTTGATACTAACCCACTCGAAGTTATGAACTCGTATCCCTCCAATCCTTGGATCTAGACGAAGAATCAAGTTGATTTGCGGAACTCTTGACCCCTCTAAATCACGAAGTTATGAACTAACAATATTTCTTAACCCACAACTTAATAATTTAGCGAACCAAAACTGTTTGTAAAGGAACGCCACAACCATGGTGTATACTTGATTAATAAGTTTGATTTGAATCTTCTCAAGAAACTCTTTAAGTATTCAAGAAAGGCTCTTTTGGACAAGAGAAAGATGATAAAACTCACGTTTATTGTTGGAAAAATCTGATTATTAACGATGGAAAAATTAGGTTATTTATAGCCTTATATGACTTGAAAACTCAATGTGATTTGTGATCACTTATTTGGCTAAGAAATCAACTAAGATTCGGCCTTCTTTGAAGACTAATTTGGCCGAATATTACTAAATAATTAAACCATTAAAACAGCAATTAGATTGACAATTAAAATCCTAACTAATACTACTAATCAAATGACATTAACTAACTAACAAAACAACTATTTAAGTAGTTTGCTTCTCTCTTCATGTGCGACCAGCAAAGTGACACATGGAAGCTCTTCAAGTTGAAAGCCTTCAATAGTCCTTGTGTCATAACCAATTCGATCTTGAATTGCGCAAACAAGTGCTTGTAGTGAATCTCTAAGTTTTCTTGCACGAGCTCTTGTAATCGGACCACTTGAAACTTGTACAATTTAATCACCTGAAACTTGATCAGGTTTGAACCCTTTGGACCTTTCATCACTCTTATTATCAACAATGTGAACTTAAACATTCTGAACATTCACAACTGAGATTATAATCATTCTACTTTGCTATTAGATGATGGTTAGACTTTGATCTGTTTTGTCCTATATGTATTATGAACAATTTGCTGTGTATTTCTACAATCTATATCTATTATGCATATTGTTGTTTTTCAATGACGTGTCTTTCCATTTCTCGATCCTTAGTTATGTTTCAGGCATTATATAAACAGGGCATAACTGGGGATGTAAATTTTAAAATTGTTCACCGCGCACTTGCACGGTGATCCCCTCCTAGTTTCTTATAATGGTTCAATCAGTGGTAAGCATATAATTTAAACATTTTATTACAATGACACTCAACTTGGTTTGGGAGATTGTGAATTCCAAGTTCTGGCCTTTGATTTGTTTTTTGGGACTTGAAAGGATTTGGATTGGGGATTGTTTGTGGTCGCTGATGAGGTGGGTAGAGGCAATGATAATTAGTAGTAGCAATTAGCAAAAGAGAAATCCGGGGACAATATTATCACTGGAGGATTTTAGTTTTTTTGGAACATTTCTTAAAATTGCACCAAACATCAGAAAATGAAGGGAAAATTAGATAATTTCCAGTAAAGGATTTTCATTGAAAATGTTTTCTTGGAAAAAATATTCTACATTGAAACAATAGACCCTTAGTCTACCATATTTTCGTGCTCATTTGTTTTCGTTTTCATGTCTTATGAAACTCCAAGAATTTTTGGCTTTACGTGTCATCAAAATATGCAGTGAAAAATCAACATACTACTGCAAAAAGTTTTGCAATAGAGTTGTAGCATTTTTCTGATATGTTGCCTAAACTCCTGCCACATAAGAAATACGACAGTGTTAGGACTGGTCCAAAAATAAACAAACTAAAGTTAGAGCAATATAGGCGATATAACCGACCATATAATACTTAGGCGGTAGACACCAACCATATAATATTTAGGCGGTAAAACCGACCATATAAAAAGGTTGTGGCACTCCAATAAAGATAAATAACAAAGCAAAATAAAAGACACACAAATTTACATGGTTCGATCAAATTGACCTACGTCCACGGGTGGAAGGGAAGCAAATCTTTCACTATGAAGAAGATATACAAAAGCCTTAGAATAGTGATTTCTAAACCCAAAAGGTACCTAATACTAAAACACAAGAGAACTCAAAATATTCCTACTACAAAAGGGCTTAATGACCAAGTAAGATCCAAATAACCCACTAATACTCTCTTGATTTGGTGTATTTAATCCTATCATAAGACCCCTATATTTATAGGTAACAAAGGAAAGAATTTCCTTTGCTTCTTTCGATATGGGACTAAAGCCACTTAACAAATCTCTACCTTGACGTATCCCCAACATCGATGATAGCAAAACTGCTCCACCTTCTCCACATAAGCCCCAATGGGCCTAAATCACCTACAATGAACACCAATCAAGTCCAAGCACTGCTTAAACTTGTAAACTGGAAGAGGTTTCATAAACATGTCAGCAGGATTCTCCCTGGTATTGATCTTTCGAACAAGGACTTTCCCTTCAGCAACGATATCCCGATTAAAGTGATATTTTATATCAATGTGCTTTGTTCTCTCATGATACATCTGGTCTTTAATCAAGTGTATAGCACTTTGACTATCACAGTGAATAACCGTAACACTCTGATGTAGATTAAACTCGCCAAATAATCCCTTCAACCACAAGGCTTCTTTAATTGCCTCGGTCACTGTCATGTATTCTGCCTCTGTAGTATATAGAGCCACAACGGGTTAAAAAGTAGCTTTTCAATTGATTGCACAACCCCCAATGTAGAATACGTAGCCTGAAAGTGATTTTCTTCTGTCAAGATCCCCGGCGTAATCTAAATCTACAAAATCAACCAGAGTGGTTTTATTTCTTCCAAACTCCAAACAAGCGTTTGAAATCCCTTGCAAGTATCTGAAAATTCACTTCACAGTCTGCCAATATTTTTTACCTAGACAAGACAAATATCTACTAACAACACTGACTGCTTGTGAAATATTCAGACGACTACAAACCATTGCACACATAATACTGCCGACTGCACTGTAGTAAGGAACTCGTGCCATATATTCTTCCTCTTCATCTGACTGTGGTGATTGAGCAGCAGATAACCCAAAATGGTTAGCAAGAGGAGTACTTACAGGTTTTGTATCTTTCTTGTCAAAACGTTCCAGGACTTTCTTTAAGTAATTTTCTTGGGTCAATAACAACTTTTCTGCTCCTCGATCTTGCTTAATATTCATGTCAATAATTTTCTTAGCTGCTCCCAAATCTTTCATATCAAATTCACTTCTTAGTTGTAATTTCAAATTGTGAATTTCTGACAAATTTTTGACAGCAATAAGCATGTCATCAACATACAATAATAAATAGATAAAAGAATCATCATCTAACTTTCGGAAGTAAACACAACTATCATACATACTCCTCAAATAACCATGACCCAACATAAAGGAATCAAATCTCTTATACTACTGTCTTGGAGACTACTTCAATCCATATAAGGATTTTTTCAACAAACATGCATGATTTTCCTTACCTTTAACTTCAAATCCCTGGAGTTACTTCATAAAAATTTGTTCTTCAAGTTCACCATATAAGATACCTGTCTTAACATCGAGTTGTTTCAATTCCAAATCATACATGGCAACTAAATCAAGCAAAACACGAATAGAGTTATGTTTAATAACAGGTAAAAACACATCATTAAAATCAACACCTTGTACCTGATTATAACCCTTTGCAACCAATCGTACTTTATATCTTGCATTTTCAACCCTTGGAATACCTTTCTTCTTCTTGAAAATCCATTTGCATCCAACAATTTTCTTATCTGAAGGTTGCTTCACAAGAACTTAAATTTCATTTCGATGAAAGGATTCAATTTCCTCATTCATCACAATCGACCACTTTGCAGAGTCATCACAAGAAATTGCTTCTGAATAAGTAGAATGTTCATCTACTGCATCAATTTCTTCTGCAACTGACAAAGCATATCCAACAAAATCTGAATATCTTTGTGGTGGTTGAATATTTCTTCTTGGTCTATCACTAGCTATGGAATACTCCTCTTCTTCTGAACTATCTTCAACAGTAGATTCAGGTACATCTATTGCCACTTGCTGAATAGAAATTTGGTTTGAGAAGGATCAGAACTGTCAATGTCAAGCTCCACCTGCTTCTGTGTACTATCAGTAGTACAAAGACTAGAAGACTCCTTTTTGGAAGATAACATAGATAATTCATCAAAAGTAACATCTCTACTAATCACAATTTTGAAGATTTGGAATCAGGATACCATAATCTGTATCCTTTCACCCCAGAAGCATACCCAAGAAAAATACACTTTTTAGCCCTAACTCTAATTTTTTATCATTCACGTGCATGTATGCTGGACATTCAAAAACTTTTAAATTAGAGTAATCAGCAGAAGAACGGTTGACAATATAACAGGCCATATTGATCGTCTCTGCCCAAAAGTCGTTTATCAACACTGCATTGGAGATTATATATCTCACTCTCTCCAAAAGCGTTTTGTTCATACGTTCAGCCACACCATTTTGTTGAGGCGTCATTCTGACAGTGCGATACCGAATAATTCATTTATTTTTGCAGAATCTATCAAATTCACCTTCACAAAATTTCATGCCATTATCTGTTCTCAACCGCTTAATATGTTTTCCTGTTTGTTTCTCAATCAAAACTTTCCATTGCTTGAAAGTTAGGAAAACATCATTTTTATACTTAAGAAAATATACCTAAATTTTCCTTGAATAATCATCAATGAAAGTCAACATGTACCTGGCACCTCCTTTAGAAAGAGTACGAGAAGGCCCCCAGAGATCTGAATAAATGTAGTCCAAAGTTCCTTTTGTCCTGTGAATTGTCAGCAACTGGAAGCTAACTCTCTTTTGCTTTCCAAAAATGCAATGTTCACAGAATCCCATCTTTCCAATACTTTGACTCCTAAGAAGATCTCGTTTGCATAAAATAGATAAGCCTTTCTCGCTCATGTGCCCTAATCTCATGTGCCATACTTTGGTGAAATCAGAATCGGACAAAGTTGATATTGATACAGCAGCATCACTTGTAACAGTAGATCCCTGCAAAATATACAAAGTATCAGATCTGTGTGTCTTCATAACAACAAGAGCACTTCGAGTGATTTTGAGAACTCCACCTCCAGCTGAATACTTGCACCCAATAGACTCAAAAGTGCCCAAAGAGATGAGATTTTTCTTCAAATCTGGAACATGTCTAACATCTGTGAGCGTCCTCACAATACCATCATACATTTTAATCCAGATTGTGCCTTTGCTAGCAACTTTACAAATAGCGTTGTTACCCATTAAGACAACTTCACCTTCAGTTGATTCATATGTTGAAAATCAGTTCCTATTGGGACATATATGATATGAACAACTCGAATCTAAAATTCACTCATTATTAGATCTAAAATTATTTGCACAGAAAATGGTTTCATCATTCTTATCAACTGCAATACTAGCCTCGGTGATCTAACTCTTTTTCTCCTTTTGCTTTTCTTTATTTTTCAATTTAAAACAATCAGAGATAACATGGCTTTTCTTTTTACAATAGTTGCACACCATATTTTTATACCTGGATTTGGATCTACTTCTATTTTCTGTATTTCTCTTTTCAGATCTACTCCGAACAAACAAGCCATCGGCTTGACTCTCACTAGTTTTTCCAGTAATATCCCTATCATCTGCTCTTTAGATTTTAATGCAAATTTAATTTTTCGATACAAAATTATTTCCTTTTCATAAATCATACTATCATGAAAATACTTAAAGGACTGGGGAAGGGAACACAAGAGTAATAGAGCATGATCTTCTTCATCGATTTTCGAATCTATATTCTCCAAATCCATAATAATGGAATCATATTTACCAAGATGGGAGAATATAGATGTACCTTCAGACATTCGAAATATATACAAACTCTGTTTTAGATATAGCCGATTCTCGACTGTTTTCTTCATATACAAGGCTTTCAATTTATCCCACATAGTTTTGGCCGAAGTCTCCGCTGCTACCTCCTGTAAAACTTCATCGGAGAGATTCAAAATTATGCTGGATCTAACTTTCTTATCCATATCGGCAAATTTCGTATCCTTCACAGCTTCTGGCTTTTTCTCTACTCTATGTATTGCCAAATCAACTCCGTCTTAAACAAGAATGGCCTCCATCTTGAGTTGCCACATCTCGAACTTGACATTCCTGTCAAATTTTTCGACAACCGTCTTTGTTATTGTCATTGTTGCCATAAAATCTGTAACCTGAAAGTTGTCTCAAAAACTGGTCAAACAAAAATATGCAGGTCTCGTGAGCGAGCCCCATAGGATGAACGGACCCCACGAAATGAGCGGGCCCCATAAGGTGAGCGGGCCCCACGGATAAACGGGCCCCACAAAGATGAGCGGACCCCACGAGATGAGCGGGCTCCACGAGATGAACCTATCTTACAAAATATATCAACCAACTCTGATACCAGTTTGTTAGGACTGGCTCAGGAATAAACAAACTAAAATTAGAATAAAATAGGCAGTATAACCGACCATATAATACTTAGGCGGTAAAACCGACCATATAAAAAGGTTGTGGCAACCCAATACAGATAAATAACAAAACAAAATAAAAGACACAGAAATTTACGTGGTTCGATCAAATTGACCTACGTCCATGGGCGGAGGAGGAGCAAATCTTTTACTATCAAAAAAATATACAAAAGCCTTAGGAAAGTGGTTCCTAAACCCAAAAGACACCTAATACTAAAACACAAAAGAGTTCAAAATATTCCTACTACAAAAGGGCTTAATGACCAAGCAAGGTCCAAATAGCCCACTAATACTCCCTTGGTTTGGTGTACTTAATCCTATCAAATGACCCCTATATTTATAGGTAACAAAGGAAAGAATTTCCTTTGCTTCTTCCGATGTGGGACTAAAGCCACTTAACAGACAGTCTTTAATATAGCTCCGCCAAAAATGAGGTAGTTTTGTGGCACAATTTAATGTTGCGAACGTACTTGTGGCATTTATATGTGTCGCAATGACAATCAGACTTTCTCTATATTGCAGCTCTTTTGTCATTATGCCATGACAGAGAGATATAAGAACTACAATAATTCTTTACCTAATTGTAGTGTCCTAGTAAGATTTTGTTCCTGACAACAATTGTTTTGTAGGAAGTTGAGAGTATTGTACAACCAAGGATAAACGAAGAATTGAATAATACTAGTAATAAAACACCTTCCGCCCTCTTTTCTGAAGAGCATAAGGTGTTGGCTAAGGAACGAGAGAGATGGATGAAAAATACAGCAGGATCAAGTATGATTGTGGGAACTCTCATTGCTGCAGTCATGTTTACAACAGCTTTCACAGTTCCAGGTGGTAATGATAGTAGAACATGGCTCCCTGTCATGCTAGAAACTCAATCAAAAGCATTTTTTATTTTTATGGCATCAAATGCACTGTTGATATTCACTTCTTCAACATCAATTCTAATGTTCTTGGGGATTCTCACTGCACGTTATGCAGAAGGAGATTTTCGCAAGTCCTTGCCCACAAAGCTAATATTTGGAATCACATGCTTGTTCGTATCGATAGTCACCATGATGGCATCATTTGGTACTGCTCTATATCTGATGCTGATCGAACAAGTAGCTTGGATTTTCTACCCAATCATAGCTTTCTCTGTTATTCCAATAGCTCTTTACTCATTGTTGCAATTCCCTCTTCTGGTTGAGATGATCAGTCACACTTACGGACATGGTATCTTCGACAAACCTAAAAGGAAACTCGATAGTTTTGAAACCTGAACTACTACTACAATCTGATCTCCATTCTGCTGCTTATCATGACATTCTGTATTTTACTTCCAGTAGATTGCTTCAAGAAGTTGCTTGCTAAACAATCCTTCAGGGTAATGTTTTAAATAGATCTTGTAGGCAACATCTAGTTGTTTTGGCTTTTTTGTTTTGTTTCCAGCTTGTGCCCAGTTTGTGCTGGAATTCTACATATTCCTTTGATTCTATGGATTCCTTGAGCTATCAATAAATCATACCTATGGATTGCTTTTGATTATTTTTGCCACATCAATTACTACCTAATATATAGGATTGATATTTTAATTGGATTTGCTGAGTTCTCCTAGTCATTTTTTTGTGTTAGCAAATACAACTAAGGTGGAAGTCCTCAGTATCATTGCTGGTTGTGCTATGAAGCTGAATCTTAAATCAAATCTAATATAGTGTTCTTGATATGAGTAAATGATATGAATGTGCATATTATAATTGTGGATTTTTCTTTGTAATGCCTAAGATACCCTTCACTTATTTTAGGAGTAGCAATCAGGTCTAGCTACGGGTTGGCTGGTTGGGTTGAGACCCAAGTATCTTGAACAACATGTTAACACGAATACAACTCGCTAATTTCACAGGTTAATCGAACCTAACCTGAATAACCTATTGGTTTAACATTCCTTTTGTTTTTTCTTTTTTTTGGCCTTCTCACCTCGGTAGTACGGTGGACTTTTCTATAATGGAGTTCCATAAAAATATAGAAAGTTGCAGCCCAATCTTAAATTTTGTATATGGTACTTGTAGTAATTTTTTTTGTTTTCCTTTTTGTACAAAAAAAAAAATCATGAACAAAAATAAAGCTACGATGCTTTTACAAATAAAATATCTTGTTTTTCCATGATATTCATGATTCCGTTCTCATAATACTAACCAGCTGTGCCAACCTCTATGGCTTTATGGATAAAATAGAATGATAGAGTTGATTAGCTCCTAACCAATTTAATTTGGTCTGGAATTTGGTTCTAAAGCATAGCTAAAGAGATATATTGGTGCTCCACGTTTGTTTGATGCATTTGTGGATATGACATTAATAGACAGAGTATTCTTTCTTAAGGAATAAAATGGAATATTCTTTTCTCTTTTTTTTTTTTGGCAAAATGACCAATAATTGATGGATTATTCAAGGACCACAAAAATGGATGTCCAAATAATACTTTGGGCTTTTAATTCTAAAACGGATAATTTTTTTTTTAGGGATTCTTTGCTCAATTTATATCACCTGAGGTCAGGCAAACATGTGTGTTTATTAAGATTTATTAGTACTTTTATCTTTGATTGATGTGGCTATGTAATCTAAAATGTAGGATTACCTTTAATTCAAGAAGAGTTGTACACTGTGTTGAAAACTTTTGCGACATTCAAAGAAGAAAAATGGTTAGTTTTTTAGGAGAATTAAATAATAAGTGCTTCTAAAATGTAAATATGTGAGTGGATGAAATGACTATTGACAGGTGTCGAGCCTGTACAATAATAATTACCTACTCGAGAAAAAATACAGATTTCGTATATAGCGGTGAGTAGGGTCGAATCCACAGGGACTGGGAATAACTTATTTCTTTTAGAGTCCGAAGTATGGGGGGTTTCTGGAAAATATGAAATAACTAATTAACTAACTAATAAAGCAACTAATAGAAATAAATAGAAAGTAATCAATAACCAATACGACTCTAACCAAAGGTACAACTTTTCAGATACGGTCCATTCAACTGATCATCGATGCAAAGATATTTCATCCATTTGTCACTAGGTTGGTTATAATTATCAACAAGCTCTGATAACCAATTCTTCTTTACCTTTTCGACAGTCAAGGTACGACCATTAATTGCTCCCCTAACCAGATAACAACCCTAGGTACGACCGTAGGAATTTAATTATCCAATTGCATTAGAGCTAGAAGAACCCAACCCTAACCAATAAACACGCTAAGAGGGTTTATTTAAGCTAGATCTTGCGTTTCCCCATCATAAAGCCAATTATGGTGGTTGCCACGGGGTGTTAACTAAATGAACAATTACGGATTCTATTTAATTAACGTGGCAGTAGGCTATTAAATTAAATCAAATATCCGGCCGTTGATATTCAATCAATAAAATACCCATGAACAATTAATTCAGGAAACGCACGAATAGCAATAAAATGGAAGAAATAATGAAGATTCAATTAGATCTCACAGATATTATGGACCGCGCCTTCGCGTCAACCTTTGGGTAGAGGAGAAAATTAGCCGCTCCTCATCGTGTCAATCCCGCGTGATTTAATTGAATTCATTCAATTAATTTCCCAAGAATCAATTGCCCAGAAATTGGGGAGGATGAATTAATCGAAGAAACAATCAATGAAAAACCTGGCTCTGTCTTGTATTGGAGCCGCAATTACAAAGCAAAAGCCAACGGAGAATTGTCGAAGGCGAAAAGAGCGAATTCGGGAGTCAGAGTCGCATAAAATCAAAAGCTACAGAAAAGGAGAAAGTCTCCAATGTCTGACCCAAAGCCGCAGAAGAAAACAAAAGAAAAACAAAAGCGTCTGACCAATCTTGCAAAAAGGTAAAACTAAGGCTCAAAAAAAAGTGTCTTGAATCTTGCTTTTTCCTTTCTTTATAGCCGCCGCAGGAGCTCTACAGACGTCTGGCCCAATTCCTCCCAACAAAAGCTAGCCTTTTGGAGTTTTTATCCCATGCTTCTCGCGGTTCACGTGGACCGCAGTCCGGCTTTCGGTTTCGTCCACCTTCTAAGGCGTGGCCACGCCCTGAGACGAAAAGTCTTCTGGAAATTTACCCCGCGAGATCATTTTTCATGCCGACCACCTACAATTCACACAAATATCGAATATGAGTGAAATTCCAATTCTTAGCACCGTGAATAGCCAAAATTAGGACAAAATAACGGTGCAAAATGTGTCAAATAACCGCTCTATCAAATCCCCCCACACCTAGACAATGCTTGCCCTCAAGCATTTCGGAGCTCAGAAGTACAACCAAGAGAGCAGAGGTAATGTAGCAGTCTACACTAACACAAGCACTTCAGATCCCTGACAATATCACCAAAGGCAGAACACACCGGACATGTGGTAATTCAGAGAACATATATATGAATACTAGGAACGCTCAAATCAACATCACGGAATGCCATTACCATAGGCTTGCACATTTATCACATCTACACCACTTAAAAGTGAACTAAACACATAAATCAAAGGGACTTTAATAGGGTTGTAATGGAGCTCAGGTGAAAGGCGGGTTAAGAAGGTATAGATAGGGGGTAAAATGTCAAGAGAATGTCCGAAACTCACCACATAACCACAACGCTTCATCAGAGAAATTTCACGAGCAAGGCATTTTCATTTGCCATTTCCACTGTGCAAGTGTCGAAACTCTTCCCCTTTTCTTTTTTTTTTTTTTTAACAAGCGGCTCGCAAGGCATGGGCACGCCTTGTAGGCCGGAGTCTTCTGCTCACGAGTTTTTTTTTTTTTCTTCTTTTTTTTTTTTTTTTAATGGAGCAGATGTCTTGCAAGGCATGGGCACGCCTTGCAGGCTGGAGTCTTCTGCCCACCAGCTCATTGCTTTCTTTTCCCCTTTTTTTTTCCATCTTTTCTTTCTTTTTTTTTTCTTGGCTTTTCTTTTGATCTCAGATGTACAGAAACAGCACCATAAAACATCTTTTTGACAACACTTGCCACCACAGATTTATTTACCTTGCACAAGTAATGAATTTCAGACATCGTTTAATGACACAAGGTTGGACAAAAGAGTCTAAAAAGGTCATGGATTATCCAGCACGGCTAACAAACAAAGAGAGGGATAAAAGCTCAAATTGGTTCACTATTGGGAGATAAGATGAGGGCTTGGTTTTTTAGATAGCTAAATAGGGTTAAATCCTAAATGCCCTTATCATTTCAAATGCATCCAATGCAACAAAAATGTGGTCTCGACATGTATAAACTAGCAAGTTCTAGAATGCCAATACCATGTGTGATACCCACTCAATCAAACAAAAATAGAGCAAACAAGAATAATGTGCTCATAAAAGGCTCAAAAGCTCCCAAAAGTTTCAAAAATGGGTCAAGTCCAGTGTATTCAACACTCAACAACACTGCCAAGGAAAAACGAAATGCATAGCTAGTATATTTACCCACATACCCACGCACCTTGATTGTGTCATTTATCACAGCAACATGCTCCAGCATTAACAAGCATAGAAATAAACAAAAAGCCGACTAACTACAATGTTTCCTTTTTTTTCATTTTATCCATTTTTTTTTCATTTTTTTCATTTTTTTTCATTTTTTTTGAGTAACAAAGCAAAAAGAAATAATGGAAGCCACTCCCCCACGCCTAAAACCTACATTGTTCTCAATGTAGAAAAGACAAATGAAGTATTAGGAGAAAAGAAAAGAAACTTCCCTGACCACCGGGGAGGGAAAGTGAGACACTAAGGCGGAGGAGGTGAGACGGCTGCGTGCACAATGTGGAGTGGTGGCGATGGACGCAACACCAACAGGAAGGAGAAGACTGAAGTTTCATTTTCGGAAGGGTTGGAAGGCGTGGGCACGCCTTGGAAGCTAGAGTCTTCTGACCATCAATTCCAAAGCTTCATTCCTTAGGCCTGATCAACTAGAGTGGGCATGTCCAACTGCCAGCTTCCTGCCACAAAACAACAATCCACTAAATGACACTAACACTTAATAAAAATTCCAAAAATATAAGAAAACTAAAACAAAAGAATCCTTGGGTTGCCTCCCAAGTAGCGCCTTTCTTTAATGTCTTTGGCTAGACATCGTCATGTTTATTCACGGAGGATAAAATCGTGTAGCTCGTTTCAGTGCTTCATCTTCTATGTAATCCTGATAGCCCTCGTAAATAGAGTAATTCTTGAGTCCACGAGCTACGGTCTTCCATGGATTAGTAGATGGCGGCAAACAAACAAGTGATGACACTAAATCTTCAGTCACTCCTCCATCACGAGCACTTATTGGTTCGAGATATTTTGCCATCGCAACCCTTAACTTATTCCTGTCATGAAATTTAAAATCTTCTGGTATAATAAAATCAATTTCACCAACAGGAATTGAAGAATAAGAGTTAGAAAAATATTGATTAAGGAATGGAGGAGATGTCACCGCATTTGGAGATTGTTCACTAGATTCATTCATTTGAACAATTTGATATTGGGGTCTCATGTCTTGCACTTCAATCAACTATCTTTAGATCCTTCTTCATGAGACTCTTGCAGTTTCATGTCATTTGTCAGGATAATTATACCCCCATCTTCTTCATGGTCGATAATAGTCACTGAGGGCAATTCTTCACAAAATGGAGAAATCAATTTGCTCATTGTAGATGCCAATTCACGCCTTCCATCTTCCATCTCTTTAATCAACCTTTGTGTCTCCTGTTGAAATTGACGTGTCTCCTGTTGAAATTGACGTGTCTCCTGTTGAATTTGATGTGTCTCCTGTTGAATTTGATATGTGTTAGTAGCTATTAATTCAACTATTTCTTCAAGAGACATACCTGACATGGATGACGGCCCTTGAGACTCTAGCTGTTGAAAATCTATTGGCCTTTGTTCATAATTAAAAGTGGAATCATCCCACCATCCTTGCTCATACCCGTTTGAATAAGGGTCATGCCACGTTTGATACTGAGGTGAAAAATCTCCAAAAGTATCGATTGGAGTACTTCGACCATCTTGAAATGCAGGGCATATGTCGGGTGAAAAATTCGAAGTAAAATAAGCTCCACAATTTGCAACAGCCCATTGATCATTAGAAAAAGTATGAGTCTCATAACCCCTTGTAAAATTAAAATCCAGTCTATCACCAAAATACGGAATGTTAGCAGCCATAAAATATATACAAAAAAAATAAGAGAAAAATAAAAAAAATGAACTAAAAAAGAAACAAATTAATCAGGCACCAGTCCCCGGCAACGGCGCCAAAAATTGACAGGTGTCGAGCCTGTACAATAATAATTACCTACTCGAGAAAAAATACAGATTTCGTATATAGCGGTGAGTAGGGTCGAATCCACAGGGATTGGGGATAACTTATTTCTTTTAGAGTCCGAAGTATGGGGGGTTTCTGGAAAATATGAAATAACTAATTAACTAACTAATAAAGCAACTAATAGAAATAAATAGAAAGTAATCAATAACCAATACGACTCTAACCAAAGGTACAACTTTTCAGATACGGTCCATTCAACTGATCATCGATGCAAAGATATTTCATCCATTTGTCACTAGGTTGGTTATAATTATCAACAAGCTCTGATAACCAATTCTTCCTTACCTTTTCGACAGTCAAGGTACGACCATTAACTGCTCCCCTAACCAGATAACAACCCTAGGTACGACCGTAGGAATTTAATTATCCAATTGCATTAGAACTAGAAGAACCCAACCCTAACCAATAAACACGCTAAGAGGGTTTATTTAAGCTAGATCTTGCGTTTCCCCATCATAAAGCCAATTATGGTGGTTGCCACGGGGTGTTAACTAAATGAACAATTACGGATTCTATTTAATTAACGTGGCAGTAGGCTATTAAATTAAATCAAATATCCGGCCGTTGATATTCAATCAATAAAATACCCATGAACAATTAATTCAGGAAACGCACGAATAGCAATAAAATGGAAGAAATAATGAAGATTCAATTAGATCTCACAGATATTATGGACCGCGCCTTCGCGTCAACCTTTGGGTAGAGGAGAAAATTAGCCGCTCCTCATCGTGTCAATCCCGCGTGATTTAATTGAATTCATTCAATTAATTTCCCAAGAATCAATTGCCCAGAAATTGGGGAGGATGAATTAATCGAAGAAACAATCAATAAAAAACCTGGCTCTGTCTTGTATTGGAGCCGCAATTACAAAGCAAAAGCCAACGGAGAATTGTCGAAGGCGAAAAGAGCGAATTCGGGAGTCAGAGTCGCATAAAATCAAAAGCTACAGAAAAGGAGAAAGTCTCCAATGTCTGACCCAAAGCCGCAGAAGAAAACAAAAGAAAAACAAAAGCGTCTGACCAATCTTGCAAAAAGGTAAAACTAAGGCTCAAAAAAAAGTGTCTTGAATCTTGCTTTTTCCTTTCTTTATAGCCGCCGCAGGAGCTCTACAGACGTCTGGCCCAATTCCTCCCAACAAAAGCTAGCCTTTTGGAGTTTTTATCCCATGCTTCTCGCGGTTCACGTGGACCGCAGTCCGGCTTTCGGTTTCGTCCACCTTCTAAGGCGTGGCCACGCCCTGAGACGAAAAGTCTTCTGGAAATTTACCCCGCGAGATCATTTTTCATGCCGACCACCTACAATTCACACAAATATCGAATATGAGTGAAATTCCAATTCTTAGCACCGTGAATAGCCAAAATTAGGACAAAATAACGGTGCAAAATGTGTCAAATAACCGCTCTATCAAATCCCCCCACACCTAGACAATGCTTGCCCTCAAGCATTTCGGAGCTCAGAAGTACAACCAAGAGAGCAAAGGTAATGTAAGCTAACTAACACAAGCACTCAGATCCCTGACAATATCGCCAAATTAGAACACACCGGACAGTGGTAATTCAAAGAAATATATATGAATACTAGGAACGCTCAAATCAACATCACGGAATGCCATTACCATAGGCTTGCACATTTATCACATCTCCACCACTTAAAAGTGAACTAAACACATAAATCAAAGGGACTTTAATAGGGTTGTAATGGGGCTAGGTGAAAGGTAAAGTGTCAAGAGAATGTCCGAAACTCACCAATAACAACGCTTCATCAGGAGAATTCACGAGCAAGGCATTTTTCATTTGCCATTTCCACTGTGCAGTGTCGAAACTCTTCCCTTTTTCTTTTTTTTTTTTTTTTAACAAGGGCTCGCAAGCATGGGTCAAACGCATTGTAGGCGGAGTCTTCTGCTCACGAGGTTTTTTTTTTATATCTTTTTTTTTTTTTTAATGGAGCAGATGTCTTGCAAGGCATGGGCACGCCTTGCAGGCTGGAGTCTTCTGCCCACCAGCTCATTGCCGACTTTTCCCCTTTTTTTTTCCATCTTTTCTTTCTTTTTTTTTTCTTGGCTTTTCTTTTGATCTCAGATGTACAGAAACAGCACCATAAAACATCTTTTTGACAACACTTGCCACCACAGATTTATTTACCTTGCACAAGTAATGAATTTCAGACATCGTTTAATGACACAAGGTTGGACAAAAGAGTCTAAAAAGGTCATGGATTATCCAGCACGGCTAACAAACAAAGAGAGGGATAAAAGCTCAAATTGGTTCACTATTGGGAGATAAGATGAGGGCTTGGTTTTTTAGATAGCTAAATAGGGTTAAATCCTAAATGCCCTTATCATTTCAAATGCATCCAATGCAACAAAAATGTGGTCTCGACATGTATAAACTAGCAAGTTCTAGAATGCCAATACCATGTGTGATACCCACTCAATCAAACAAAAATAGAGCAAACAAGAATAATGTGCTCATAAAAGGCTCAAAAGCTCCCAAAAGTTTCAAAAATGGGTCAAGTCCAGTGTATTCAACACTCAACAACACTGCCAAGGAAAAACGAAATGCATAGCTAGTATATTTACCCACATACCCACGCACCTTGATTGTGTCATTTATCACAGCAACATGCTCCAGCATTAACAAGCATAGAAATAAACAAAAAGCCGACTAACTACAATGTTTCCTTTTTTTTCATTTTATCCATTTTTTTTTCATTTTTTTCATTTTTTTTCATTTTTTTTGAGTAACAAAGCAAAAAGAAATAATGGAAGCCACTCCCCCACGCCTAAAACCTACATTGTTCTCAATGTAGAAAAGACAAATGAAGTATTAGGAGAAAAGAAAAGAAACTTCCCTGACCACCGGGGAGGGAAAGTGAGACACTAAGGCGGAGGAGGTGAGACGGCTGCGTGCACAATGTGGAGTGGTGGCGATGGACGCAACACCAACAGGAAGGAGAAGACTGAAGTTTCATTTTCGGAAGGGTTGGAAGGCGTGGGCACGCCTTGGAAGCTAGAGTCTTCTGACCATCAATTCCAAAGCTTCATTCCTTAGGCCTGATCAACTAGAGTGGGCATGTCCAACTGCCAGCTTCCTGCCACAAAACAACAATCCACTAAATGACACTAACACTTAATAAAAATTCCAAAAATATAAGAAAACTAAAACAAAAGAATCCTTGGGTTGCCTCCCAAGTAGCGCCTTTCTTTAATGTCTTTGGCTAGACATCGTCATGTTTATTCACGGAGGATAAAATCGTGTAGCTCGTTTCAGTGCTTCATCTTCTATGTAATCCTGATAGCCCTCGTAAATAGAGTAATTCTTGAGTCCACGAGCTACGGTCTTCCATGGATTAGTAGATGGCGGCAAACAAACAAGTGATGACACTAAATCTTCAGTCACTCCTCCATCACGAGCACTTATTGGTTCGAGATATTTTGCCATCGCAACCCTTAACTTATTCCTGTCATGAAATTTAAAATCTTCTGGTATAATAAAATCAATTTCACCAACAGGAATTGAAGAATAAGAGTTAGAAAAATATTGATTAAGGAATGGAGGAGATGTCACCGCATTTGGAGATTGTTCACTAGATTCATTCATTTGAACAATTTGATATTGGGGTCTCATGTCTTGCACTTCAACTTTCTTTTCAACTGCATCTTTAGATCCTTCTTCATGAGACTCTTGCAGTTTCATGTCATTTGTCAGGATAATTATACCCCCATCTTCTTCATGGTCGATAATAGTCACTGAGGGCAATTCTTCACAAAATGGAGAAATCAATTTGCTCATTGTAGATGCCAATTCACGCCTTCCATCTTCCATCTCTTTAATCAACCTTTGTGTCTCCTGTTGAAATTGACGTGTCTCCTGTTGAAATTGACGTGTCTCCTGTTGAATTTGATGTGTCTCCTGTTGAATTTGATATGTGTTAGTAGCTATTAATTCAACTATTTCTTCAAGAGACATACCTGACATGGATGACGGCCCTTGAGACTCTAGCTGTTGAAAATCTATTGGCCTTTGTTCATAATTAAAAGTGGAATCATCCCACCATCCTTGCTCATACCCGTTTGAATAAGGGTCATGCCACGTTTGATACTGAGGTGAAAAATCTCCAAAAGTATCGATTGGAGTACTTCGACCATCTTGAAATGCAGGGCATATGTCGGGTGAAAAATTCGAAGTAAAATAAGCTCCACAATTTGCAACAGCCCATTGATCATTAGAAAAAGTATGAGTCTCATAACCCCTTGTAAAATTAAAATCCAGTCTATCACCAAAATACGGAATGTTAGCAGCCATAAAATATATACAAAAAAAATAAGAGAAAAATAAAAAAAATGAACTAAAAAAGAAACAAATTAATCAGGCACCAGTCCCCGGCAACGGCGCCAAAAATTGACAGGTGTCGAGCCTGTACAATAATAATTACCTACTCGAGAAAAAATACAGATTTCGTATATAGCGGTGAGTAGGGTCGAATCCACAGGGATTGGGGATAACTTATTTCTTTTAGAGTCCGAAGTATGGGGGGTTTCTGGAAAATATGAAATAACTAATTAACTAACTAATAAAGCAACTAATAGAAATAAATAGAAAGTAATCAATAACCAATACGACTCTAACCAAAGGTACAACTTTTCAGATACGGTCCATTCAACTGATCATCGATGCAAAGATATTTCATCCATTTGTCACTAGGTTGGTTATAATTATCAACAAGCTCTGATAACCAATTCTTCCTTACCTTTTCGACAGTCAAGGTACGACCATTAACTGCTCCCCTAACCAGATAACAACCCTAGGTACGACCGTAGGAATTTAATTATCCAATTGCATTAGAACTAGAAGAACCCAACCCTAACCAATAAACACGCTAAGAGGGTTTATTTAAGCTAGATCTTGCGTTTCCCCATCATAAAGCCAATTATGGTGGTTGCCACGGGGTGTTAACTAAATGAACAATTACGGATTCTATTTAATTAACGTGGCAGTAGGCTATTAAATTAAATCAAATATCCGGCCGTTGATATTCAATCAATAAAATACCCATGAACAATTAATTCAGGAAACGCACGAATAGCAATAAAATGGAAGAAATAATGAAGATTCAATTAGATCTCACAGATATTATGGACCGCGCCTTCGCGTCAACCTTTGGGTAGAGGAGAAAATTAGCCGCTCCTCATCGTGTCAATCCCGCGTGATTTAATTGAATTCATTCAATTAATTTCCCAAGAATCAATTGCCCAGAAATTGGGGAGGATGAATTAATCGAAGAAACAATCAATGAAAAACCTGGCTCTGTCTTGTATTGGAGCCGCAATTACAAAGCAAAAGCCAACGGAGAATTGTCGAAGGCGAAAAGAGCGAATTCGGGAGTCAGAGTCGCATAAAATCAAAAGCTACAGAAAAGGAGAAAGTCTCCAATGTCTGACCCAAAGCCGCAGAAGAAAACAAAAGAAAAACAAAAGCGTCTGACCAATCTTGCAAAAAGGTAAAACTAAGGCTCAAAAAAAAGTGTCTTGAATCTTGCTTTTTCCTTTCTTTATAGCCGCCGCAGGAGCTCTACAGACGTCTGGCCCAATTCCTCCCAACAAAAGCTAGCCTTTTGGAGTTTTTATCCCATGCTTCTCGCGGTTCACGTGGACCGCAGTCCGGCTTTCGGTTTCGTCCACCTTCTAAGGCGTGGCCACGCCCTGAGACGAAAAGTCTTCTGGAAATTTACCCCGCGAGATCATTTTTCATGCCGACCACCTACAATTCACACAAATATCGAATATGAGTGAAATTCCAATTCTTAGCACCGTGAATAGCCAAAATTAGGACAAAATAACGGTGCAAAATGTGTCAAATAACCGCTCTATCAAATCCCCCCACACCTAGACAATGCTTGCCCTCAAGCATTTCGGAGCTCAGAAGTACAACCAAGAGAGCAGAGGTAATGTAGCAGTCTACACTAACACAAGCACTTCAGATCCCTGACAATATCACCAAAGGCAGAACACACCGGACATGTGGTAATTCAGAGAACATATATATGAATACTAGGAACGCTCAAATCAACATCACGGAATGCCATTACCATAGGCTTGCACATTTATCACATCTACACCACTTAAAAGTGAACTAAACACATAAATCAAAGGGACTTTAATAGGGTTGTAATGGAGCTCAGGTGAAAGGCGGGTTAAGAAGGTATAGATAGGGGGTAAAATGTCAAGAGAATGTCCGAAACTCACCACATAACCACAACGCTTCATCAGAGAAATTTCACGAGCAAGGCATTTTCATTTGCCATTTCCACTGTGCAAGTGTCGAAACTCTTCCCCTTTTCTTTTTTTTTTTTTTTAACAAGCGGCTCGCAAGGCATGGGCACGCCTTGTAGGCCGGAGTCTTCTGCTCACGAGTTTTTTTTTTATTCTTTTTTTTTTTTAATGGAGCAGATGTCTTGCAAGGCATGGGCACGCCTTGCAGGCTGGAGTCTTCTGCCCACCAGCTCATTGCTTTCTTTTCCCCTTTTTTTTTCCATCTTTTCTTTCTTTTTTTTTTCTTGGCTTTTCTTTTGATCTCAGATGTACAGAAACAGCACCATAAAACATCTTTTTGACAACACTTGCCACCACAGATTTATTTACCTTGCACAAGTAATGAATTTCAGACATCGTTTAATGACACAAGGTTGGACAAAAGAGTCTAAAAAGGTCATGGATTATCCAGCACGGCTAACAAACAAAGAGAGGGATAAAAGCTCAAATTGGTTCACTATTGGGAGATAAGATGAGGGCTTGGTTTTTTAGATAGCTAAATAGGGTTAAATCCTAAATGCCCTTATCATTTCAAATGCATCCAATGCAACAAAAATGTGGTCTCGACATGTATAAACTAGCAAGTTCTAGAATGCCAATACCATGTGTGATACCCACTCAATCAAACAAAAATAGAGCAAACAAGAATAATGTGCTCATAAAAGGCTCAAAAGCTCCCAAAAGTTTCAAAAATGGGTCAAGTCCAGTGTATTCAACACTCAACAACACTGCCAAGGAAAAACGAAATGCATAGCTAGTATATTTACCCACATACCCACGCACCTTGATTGTGTCATTTATCACAGCAACATGCTCCAGCATTAACAAGCATAGAAATAAACAAAAAGCCGACTAACTACAATGTTTCCTTTTTTTTCATTTTATCCATTTTTTTTTCATTTTTTTCATTTTTTTTCATTTTTTTTGAGTAACAAAGCAAAAAGAAATAATGGAAGCCACTCCCCCACGCCTAAAACCTACATTGTTCTCAATGTAGAAAAGACAAATGAAGTATTAGGAGAAAAGAAAAGAAACTTCCCTGACCACCGGGGAGGGAAAGTGAGACACTAAGGCGGAGGAGGTGAGACGGCTGCGTGCACAATGTGGAGTGGTGGCGATGGACGCAACACCAACAGGAAGGAGAAGACTGAAGTTTCATTTTCGGAAGGGTTGGAAGGCGTGGGCACGCCTTGGAAGCTAGAGTCTTCTGACCATCAATTCCAAAGCTTCATTCCTTAGGCCTGATCAACTAGAGTGGGCATGTCCAACTGCCAGCTTCCTGCCACAAAACAACAATCCACTAAATGACACTAACACTTAATAAAAATTCCAAAAATATAAGAAAACTAAAACAAAAGAATCCTTGGGTTGCCTCCCAAGTAGCGCCTTTCTTTAATGTCTTTGGCTAGACATCGTCATGTTTATTCACGGAGGATAAAATCGTGTAGCTCGTTTCAGTGCTTCATCTTCTATGTAATCCTGATAGCCCTCGTAAATAGAGTAATTCTTGAGTCCACGAGCTACGGTCTTCCATGGATTAGTAGATGGCGGCAAACAAACAAGTGATGACACTAAATCTTCAGTCACTCCTCCATCACGAGCACTTATTGGTTCGAGATATTTTGCCATCGCAACCCTTAACTTATTCCTGTCATGAAATTTAAAATCTTCTGGTATAATAAAATCAATTTCACCAACAGGAATTGAAGAATAAGAGTTAGAAAAATATTGATTAAGGAATGGAGGAGATGTCACCGCATTTGGAGATTGTTCACTAGATTCATTCATTTGAACAATTTGATATTGGGGTCTCATGTCTTGCACTTCAACTTTCTTTTCAACTGCATCTTTAGATCCTTCTTCATGAGACTCTTGCAGTTTCATGTCATTTGTCAGGATAATTATACCCCCATCTTCTTCATGGTCGATAATAGTCACTGAGGGCAATTCTTCACAAAATGGAGAAATCAATTTGCTCATTGTAGATGCCAATTCACGCCTTCCATCTTCCATCTCTTTAATCAACCTTTGTGTCTCCTGTTGAAATTGACGTGTCTCCTGTTGAAATTGACGTGTCTCCTGTTGAATTTGATGTGTCTCCTGTTGAATTTGATATGTGTTAGTAGCTATTAATTCAACTATTTCTTCAAGAGACATACCTGACATGGATGACGGCCCTTGAGACTCTAGCTGTTGAAAATCTATTGGCCTTTGTTCATAATTAAAAGTGGAATCATCCCACCATCCTTGCTCATACCCGTTTGAATAAGGGTCATGCCACGTTTGATACTGAGGTGAAAAATCTCCAAAAGTATCGATTGGAGTACTTCGACCATCTTGAAATGCAGGGCATATGTCGGGTGAAAAATTCGAAGTAAAATAAGCTCCACAATTTGCAACAGCCCATTGATCATTAGAAAAAGTATGAGTCTCATAACCCCTTGTAAAATTAAAATCCAGTCTATCACCAAAATACGGAATGTTAGCAGCCATAAAATATATACAAAAAAAATAAGAGAAAAATAAAAAAAATGAACTAAAAAAGAAACAAATTAATCAGGCACCAGTCCCCGGCAACGGCGCCAAAAATTGACAGGTGTCGAGCCTGTACAATAATAATTACCTACTCGAGAAAAAATACAGATTTCGTATATAGCGGTGAGTAGGGTCGAATCCACAGGGATTGGGGATAACTTATTTCTTTTAGAGTCCGAAGTATGGGGGGTTTCTGGAAAATATGAAATAACTAATTAACTAACTAATAAAGCAACTAATAGAAATAAATAGAAAGTAATCAATAACCAATACGACTCTAACCAAAGGTACAACTTTTCAGATACGGTCCATTCAACTGATCATCGATGCAAAGATATTTCATCCATTTGTCACTAGGTTGGTTATAATTATCAACAAGCTCTGATAACCAATTCTTCCTTACCTTTTCGACAGTCAAGGTACGACCATTAACTGCTCCCCTAACCAGATAACAACCCTAGGTACGACCGTAGGAATTTAATTATCCAATTGCATTAGAACTAGAAGAACCCAACCCTAACCAATAAACACGCTAAGAGGGTTTATTTAAGCTAGATCTTGCGTTTCCCCATCATAAAGCCAATTATGGTGGTTGCCACGGGGTGTTAACTAAATGAACAATTACGGATTCTATTTAATTAACGTGGCAGTAGGCTATTAAATTAAATCAAATATCCGGCCGTTGATATTCAATCAATAAAATACCCATGAACAATTAATTCAGGAAACGCACGAATAGCAATAAAATGGAAGAAATAATGAAGATTCAATTAGATCTCACAGATATTATGGACCGCGCCTTCGCGTCAACCTTTGGGTAGAGGAGAAAATTAGCCGCTCCTCATCGTGTCAATCCCGCGTGATTTAATTGAATTCATTCAATTAATTTCCCAAGAATCAATTGCCCAGAAATTGGGGAGGATGAATTAATCGAAGAAACAATCAATGAAAAACCTGGCTCTGTCTTGTATTGGAGCCGCAATTACAAAGCAAAAGCCAACGGAGAATTGTCGAAGGCGAAAAGAGCGAATTCGGGAGTCAGAGTCGCATAAAATCAAAAGCTACAGAAAAGGAGAAAGTCTCCAATGTCTGACCCAAAGCCGCAGAAGAAAACAAAAGAAAAACAAAAGCGTCTGACCAATCTTGCAAAAAGGTAAAACTAAGGCTCAAAAAAAAGTGTCTTGAATCTTGCTTTTTCCTTTCTTTATAGCCGCCGCAGGAGCTCTACAGACGTCTGGCCCAATTCCTCCCAACAAAAGCTAGCCTTTTGGAGTTTTTATCCCATGCTTCTCGCGGTTCACGTGGACCGCAGTCCGGCTTTCGGTTTCGTCCACCTTCTAAGGCGTGGCCACGCCCTGAGACGAAAAGTCTTCTGGAAATTTACCCCGCGAGATCATTTTTCATGCCGACCACCTACAATTCACACAAATATCGAATATGAGTGAAATTCCAATTCTTAGCACCGTGAATAGCCAAAATTAGGACAAAATAACGGTGCAAAATGTGTCAAATAACCGCTCTATCAAATCCCCCCACACCTAGACAATGCTTGCCCTCAAGCATTTCGGAGCTCAGAAGTACAACCAAGAGAGCAGAGGTAATGTAGCAGTCTACACTAACACAAGCACTTCAGATCCCTGACAATATCACCAAAGGCAGAACACACCGGACATGTGGTAATTCAGAGAACATATATATGAATACTAGGAACGCTCAAATCAACATCACGGAATGCCATTACCATAGGCTTGCACATTTATCACATCTACACCACTTAAAAGTGAACTAAACACATAAATCAAAGGGACTTTAATAGGGTTGTAATGGAGCTCAGGTGAAAGGCGGGTTAAGAAGGTATAGATAGGGGGTAAAATGTCAAGAGAATGTCCGAAACTCACCACATAACCACAACGCTTCATCAGAGAAATTTCACGAGCAAGGCATTTTCATTTGCCATTTCCACTGTGCAAGTGTCGAAACTCTTCCCCTTTTCTTTTTTTTTTTTTTTAACAAGCGGCTCGCAAGGCATGGGCACGCCTTGTAGGCCGGAGTCTTCTGCTCACGAGTTTTTTTTTTTATCTTTTTTTTTTTTTAATGGAGCAGATGTCTTGCAAGGCATGGGCACGCCTTGCAGGCTGGAGTCTTCTGCCCACCAGCTCATTGCCGACTTTTCCCCTTTTTTTTCCCATCTTTTCTTTCTTTTTTTTTTCTTGGCTTTTCTTTTGATCTCAGATGTACAGAAACAGCACCATAAAACATCTTTTTGACAACACTTGCCACCACAGATTTATTATACTTGCAACAAAGTAATGAATTTCAGACATCGTTTAATTTTGAGGGGGGGGGGGGGGGGGGGGGGGGGGGGGTGGGGGGGGGGGGGGGGGGGGGGGGGGGGGGGGGGGGGGGTCACAAGGTTGGACAAAAGCAGTCTAAAAAGGTCATGGATTATCCAGCACGGGCTAACAAACAAAGAGAGGATAAAGCTCCAAATTGCGTTCACTATTAGGAGATAAGATGAGGGCTTGTTTTTTAGAATAGCTAAAAGCGGTTAAATCCTAAATGCCCTTATCATTTCAAATGCATCCAATTCAACAAAAATGTGGTCTCGACATGTATAAACTAGCAAGTTCTAGAATGCCAATATCATGTGTGATACCCACTCAATCAAACAAAAATAGAGCAAACAAGAATAATGTGCTCATAAAAGGCTCAAAAGCTCCCAAAAGTTTCAAAAATGGGTCAAGTCCAGTGTATTCAACACTCAACAGCACTGCCAAGGAAAAACGAAATGCATAGCTAGTATATTTACCCACATACCCACGCACCTTGATTGTGTCATTTATCACAGCAACATGCTCCAGCATTAACAAGCATAGAAATAAACAAAAAGCCGACTAACTACAATGTTTCCTTTTTTTCATTTTATCCATTTTTTTTTCATTTTTTTTTCATTTTTTTTTTGAGTAACAAAGCAAAAAGAAATAATAGAAGCCACTCCCCCACGCCTAAAACCTACATTGTTCTCAATGTAGAAAAGACAAATGAAGTATTAGGAGAAAAGAAAAGAAACTTCCCTGACCATCGGGGAGGGAAAGTGAGACACTAAGGCGGAGGAGGTGAGACGGCTGCGTGCACAATGTGGAGTGGTGGCGATGGACGCAACACCGACAGGAAGGAGAAGACTGAAGTTTCGTTTTCGGAAGGATTGGAAGGCGTGGGCACGCCTTGGAAGCTAGAGTCTTCTGACCATCAATTCCAAAACTTCATTCCTTAGGCCTGATCAACTAGAGTGGGCATGTCCAACTGCCAGCTTCCTGCCACAAAACAACAATCCACTAAATGACACTAACACTTAATAAAAATTCCAAAAATATAAGAAAACTAAAACAAAAGAATCCTTGGGTTGCCTCCCAAGCAGCGCCTTTCTTTAATGTCTTTGGCTAGACATCGTCATGTTTATTCACGGAGGATAAAATCGTGTAGCTCGTTTCAGTGCTTCATCTCCTATGTAATCCTGATAGCCCTCGTAGATAGAGTAATTCTTGACTCCACGAGCTACGGTCTTCCATGGATTAGTAGTTGGCGCCAAACAAATAAGTGATGACCTTAAATCTTCACTCATTCCTCCATCAAGAGCACTTATTGGTTCGAGATATTTTGCCATCGTGACTCTTAACTCATTCCTGTCATGAAACTCAAAATTTTCTGGTATAATAAAATCAATCTCACTAACTGGAATTAAAGAACAAGAGTCAGGAGAATATTGATCAAGGAATGGGGGAGGTGTCACTGCATTTGGAGATTGTTCACTGGATTCATCCACTTGAACAATTTGATATTGGGGTTCCTTTTCTTGTACTTCAATTCCCTTTTCAACTGCATCTTTAGATTCTTCTTCATGAGACTCTTGCAGTTCCATGTCATTTGTCAGGATAATTATACCCTCATCTTCTTCATGGTCGATAATAATCGCTGAGGGCAATTCTTCACAAAATGGAGAAATCAATTTGCTCATTGTAGATGCCAATTCACGCCTTCCATCTTCCATCTCTTTAATCAACCTTTGTGTCTCCTGTTGAAATTGACGTGTCTCCTGTTGAATTTGATATGTGTTAGTAGCTATTAATTCAACTATTTCTTCAAGAGACATACCTGACATGGATGACGGCCCTTGAGACTCTAGCTGTTGAAAATCTATTGGCCTTTATTCATAATTAAAAGTGGAATCATCCCAACATCCTTGCTCATACCAATTTGAATAAGGGTCATGCCACGTTTGATATTGAGGTGGAAAATTCCCAAAAGTATCGATTGGAGTACTTCGATCATCGTGAAATGCAGGGCATATGTCGGGTGAAAAATTCGAAGCAAAATAAGCTCCACAATTTGCAACAGCCCATTGATCATTAGAAAAAGTATGAGTCTCATAACCCCTTGTAAAATTAAAATCCAGTCTATCACCAAAATACGGAATGTTAGCAGCCATAAAATATATACAAAAAAAATAAGAGAAAAATAAAAAAAAATGAACTCAAAAAGAAACAAATTAATCAGGCACCAGTCCCCGGCAACGGCGCCAAAAATTGACAGGTGCCGAACCTGTGTAATAATAAATACCTACTCGAGAAAAATACAGATTTTTGTATATAGCGGTGAGTAGGGTCGAATCCACAGGGATTGGGGATAACTTATTTCTTTTAGAGTCCGAAGTATGGGGGGTTTCTGGAAAATATGAAATAACTAATTAACTAACTAATAAAGCAACTAATAGAAATAAATAGAAAGTAATCAATAACCAATACGACTCTAACCAAAGGTACAACTTTTCAGATACGGTCCATTCAACTGATCATCGATGCAAAGATATTTCATCCATTTGTCACTAGGTTGGTTATAATTATCAACAAGCTCTGATAACCAATTCTTCCTTACCTTTTCGACAGTCAAGGTACGACCATTAACTGCTCCCCTAAC